>NC_052532.1:82963265-83227698 GCF_016699485.2 Gallus gallus
GCCAAAGGAAAATTATTTTTCAGTCAGCAAAACAGAGGATGATTGTGACTGTTTTCAGAGTTATGGGAATGTCTCTCTCCCTGATAGGCTTGGGGCTGATGATTTGCCACATCTGAAATATACAACAAGAGATTTAAAAAGATTTGAAAGCACCTTCTGATGCGACATTTGGGTTGTTGGATGTTGTCTGTATTATCAATACAGCTACATATTTGTATTATGGAATACACAGTAATCCATATTTCAGATATTAGATTTGACCTGAAAAAGGGGCTGCAAATGTAAACTCTCTTGAAAAGGCTGGATTCCCTTGGCAATATTTAGCACTTGTCTTCCTTGAAATCTAAAGCAATTTGACAGAAAAGAGTGTATTACAAGTCAGCTGTCTGGTTGATCATGTTTTTATTGCATACAGGTAGGGAGATGGAGGCACTAAAAGGTAAAATAACTCAACCAAGACCTTCCTAGGAAGAAGTGAAAGAGAACAGGACAGAAACACAGTGTTCCCTCTCCTGCCCAGGGCAGCAGAGGCTGTGCCATTGAAGCTGTGCATAGGACCCAGAACCTTTTATATCCACTCCTGTCTTTGCAATTTTTTGCTCTAGGAGCTCACATGAGCTCCATTTTATAGTGTGTAAATTGGGAGTACCTATAGCCTTCATTGTAAAGCATTGTGAATCCTCTGATCAAACAAGGTTTTGTGTATCAAAACAGTTATTAACAGAATTACTCTTTCTTAGACAGAGCATCTCTCCAGAGACCCCTGTGGGGTTCACCATTCATTTACTGCAAAGCATCATAATTCTGTTATCTTTTTTTTTTTTTTTTTTTTTTGGTCTAATTTTCTTTTTCTCTCTCTTTGGTAATGGGCAGGTGAGAAACCCCACCAGTGCAGCATCTGTTGGCGCTCCTTCTCTCTAAAGGATTACCTAATCAAACACATGGTGACGCACACCGGTGTGAGGGCCTACCAGTGCAGCATCTGCAACAAGCGCTTCACCCAGAAGAGCTCCCTGAATGTGCACATGCGTCTGCACCGAGGGGAGAAGTCCTATGAGTGCTATATCTGCAAGAAGAAGTTCTCCCACAAGACCCTGCTGGAGAGGCATGTGGCTCTGCACAGTGCCACCAACGGCACACCTGGAGCCACCGGCACTGGCGCGAGGGCCGTCCCCGCCGGGGTGGTGGCCTGCACAGAGGGGACCACGTACGTCTGCTCTGTCTGTCCAGCTAAGTTTGACCAAATTGAGCATTTCAACGACCACATGAGGATGCATGTGTCAGACGGATAAGTAGAATCTCTCTCTCTCTTTGTTATGAACAAAAAATAGAAACAACAACAAAAAAAGCTATGGCACTAGAATTTAAGAAATGATTTTTGTTTCATTTTTACCTTTATTTTCCTCCTTTTTTTGGGTTCGTTTCGTTTTGTTGTTTTTGTACTACATGAAGAACTGTTTTTTGCCTGCTGGTACATTACATTTCCGGAGGCTGGGTGAATAATAATTTTCCCAGCCTCCCTCGGATGGTGGCCTTAAGGCCAGGTAGTGCTTCACGAGCTCCACTGGTTGGATCTCTAACTACTGGCCTCTAAATACAACCCTTCTTTACTACAAAAAACAAACAAACAAACAAAAAAATCATAAAAAATCAAAAAAACAGACAGAAAAAATAAAAAAAAAACAATTTCTTTTTTCTCACTTGTGAAGAGCACTACAAAAAAAAAAAGAAACAAAACAAAATATATTACAAAATCTACAAGGCCTACTGTCGTTATAAGTACACCGCTCGCAGTGTTTCAATGGACATAATTCACAATGCTGACCGCTTTTGGACTTCACAGTATCCAGTTAGAACTGTGGAATATTTTGCTTCTGGTTGAGCAGCAACCAGAGGAACCAAGGCCCTGCTGGTCTCCACCACGTGTCTGCTTTCTCACACACACAAACCCAGAAACACAAAAGGGCTGAGGGGAGTGCAAGGCAGTGTGGCTTGGATAGTGTGGAGTCCCTGCAGGATGAGGAAAAAGAATCAGAGGTTCCTCACCTGGATTCTGCTCCATCCCACGCTCTCTGGCTCACCCTCCCCGCTGCTTTTCCCATATCATCACCACCTTACAGCAGAAACCAAGAAGATTCAGACAACGAGCAACGGTGGCTTTTTGTAATTTATTCAGTGTCTTCGCTGAGCCCAGGGCCTCAGCACAATCAAGAGGGACTTTCACAGAAGGCAAAGAGAAACACAGAGGAAAATCAAAGATATCAGAGGTTGCAACCTATGGATCTAGGTACAAGAGAAGGGTTAGTTCCCACAATCTTTGCAAAAAAAAGAAAAAAAAAAAGTTGCATCAGGATTTATTCTTGTGGAAGAAGGAGGAATAGAGGGTGGGCGGGGAGGGGAATAATTAAAAAGGACAAGAGTTCTTGGGACTTTTTTTAATTCAAAATTTTATAGAGGGGCAAAAGTGACGTTTACCAGATAGAATGCTGATTTTTTTAATATATTTACAACAGTATTTGTGTAAAAAAAAAAAAACAAAAAGTGAGATTGTTAAAAGTAATTTTTTTTGTTTTCTTTTTTGTTTTGCGTACACTGCCACTAATATCTTCTCTTTTATTATATATATGAATATATATATAAATATATATTTTATTTTAAATTGAGACTGTTAAGGTTAGCTAACCTGCTTCCAGATAGAGGGGGGAGGGGAGATGATCTTGATTTTTATTTTAAAAAAGAGGAAGGATGTTTCTTAATTTTTTTTTTTCCGAGTATTATTTCTCTCTCTTTCTCTCTCTCTCTCTTTTCTAATGGAATCAAGAATTACCTGGGTCGATGAGGGGCTCTGTGAAGTCATCTGTGGGATTATCTACTAGAGTTTGTGCGTCCTGCAGTATGGGTTATACTTCTACTTTGTTTTTGAGTTATGTGGTTCTCTTTTGGCTCTTACCAAGGTTCTGTTGTTTCTGGTTTTGGTTCCATCTCCAAACTTATTTCCACTGAAGGGAGATTCCTTTTGAGAAAGAGATTTTCTCTTAATGTTCCCTTGGTTTGGGGGATGATAGAATTTGTAGCCTTTTCTTGTCTTTCTTCATTTTTGCAAATGTAATGAAAGTTTTGGAAGTATGTAATAACTAGGATTCCCCTTCTTTTTGGTCACTGGACGAGAATTAATAAGCTGCATTATTCTCTCATCCCTGCCTTGCTCGCTAGAGAGCTTCCGTATTTGTGTGGGAATCTGATCCTGCCCCTGGTAGTTTGTGCTGATGCCAAAATGACTTAAAACCCTACCATTGCATATAACCTTCCCTTCTTCATTTGCAAAAATGTCTAACTTAAGGGCCACATCCCACATTCTCTGCATATGCAAAGCTATGCAAGGAATGTAGGATCAGTATGAAAGGTTGATTCCTGATCTGCATATATGTGTTGGTGTTTTGTGTTTTGTTTTATTGTATTTGGGCTAGTGTTCTCCCTAGTCATCTTCTGTGTATCTGTGTGAGAATTTTCCCCCAAAGCCAACTCCCAAAGTACGTGGGTCCTTAGTTCAGTTGGATCAGTGTCTGACACTGTCTTTGTCTCGCTTGAAATCCATAGCTAGGATTTGCACCAGCTGCACTCTGGACTTTATATTTTAGGCAGAGAAGAAGCACCTAACAAAAATATGCAAAAAGGAAAAAAAAAAAAAAAAAAAAAAAGAACTGCTAGTTTAGCTTTTACTTGTGTCTGTACTTAAATTAAGCTTTCTTAAGTTTACAAAACTTTGCTTGTGAACACTGAGCATTTCACATGAGACATTCTTTTATGCTGGACAACTTTCTAAATACTGAATCAATAGGACTACACATAAGATGTGTGTTCTTTACACCCGCAGCTTCTGTATTCAGCACAAGTAACCCCATTGCTACATTCTAAGCCTGTTCCATTTCTGATTTTCTATAGGAAAAAAAAATGACAGATACTTCAGTCTCGAAATCATTCAGTAACCTGCAAGGTATTGTTCAGCAGATCCTAAGTGTCCAAGGCCTGATTCTCACTTGCACTAGACAGCATAAAGAGACTTTGAGATGAGTGCCAGAGCAAATGAACCTTTTATGTGGTAACGTATTTTGGTCACCAGTTTCTTTGGGTAGTTGAAGGATTTTCAAAAAGTATCTACATTAGTTTGGCTGAGCTGGAGAAGGAGCACGAGCAAGTTAAAAATACATTGTTTTCACAACTGCACTGGTAAGATCAACGCTGACCTGTAAAGCTAGAAGTGAAAAGACTAAGCCTAAGACAAACAGAGGAAGAACTAGTATCTGCTATGTGAAGGCACATTAAATCTGAAAATTCAGATTGTAGAGACCAGGGTGGGTAAGAGAATAGAATGATGAGCCTGTACAAAATGATTTAAAGGTGTTTCTGTGAGGAAAGTAGATTTTTGGTTTTCTTTTTTTCTTTTTTCTTTTTTTTTTTTCTGAGATCTTTAGTACTGTAATGTTTCATGTTCTCCAGTTTGAAGAATTAATGAATTTTGCCTGGCTTAAAAATTTGTAGCTGTTCATTTGCCATCTGAGGTCTGGGGAAAAGCTGTTTAATTTGCCACTGTTCAATCTGGTCAACTATAGTCGAAATGTAGCATATTATGAAATATGGTTCTGATACCAGAAGAGATGCATGTACACAGGAAATAAGAATCAAGGTTTACATCCACCAAAATCCTATTAGTAGTTTAAAGTGAGGAGTCCTATCCAAAATTTAATTCTTCAATTTTCAACCTTTCCTAAATGAGAAAAAGCATCATCTTTGAAATGCAAATTTATTACAGGGCATAATCAATTTAAAGTGAATTAAAGATCAGTTACAAATGAATGAATGTTGCCAATTAAAAGTAAACTCCTTAAAGTAAAGCTAAGGCATATAAATTGAATTCTAAATCACTTGACAGAGAGCTTAGGCCAAGGTCTTTCCAAACAGAAATATAAACAGATTTTCTCAAATGTCTAGGCTCAAAAAGTAGTGGCTAGATTTTGTAAAACATGGAGCAACTTGCAGCACTCCTGCAAATGTTGCTGAAAATGCTCATCAGGTCACTTATGCATTTGAGCGCCCTTCTGTGAACTTAGAAGCTCAAACATAGATTCCTTTGTCTTTTCAAATGTTAAATTATTTTTAGTAATGCTTCTTCCTGACCACAGAAATATTTGTATACTGTGTGGAAACAACTACAATAGCTGATTTTTGCAAGTATTTTTCAGCTTCATGTATTGCTAGGCCCAGTGATCTACAAACTGCTGTTGGCAGTGTTTGAGTGCATCGTCTCAGTGTACTCAAAAGGTTTCCTTCAAAGTACCTAATAAAATTACATAGATGAGCAAGAGCAGACAGTAGCACATATCCCTTTGATGTGTGAAGCACACGACTTCCTGCATTCCTTGAACCCGATTCTCACTTTCCCTAAAGCTCTTCTTATTTTGCTTCAAGCAATGGAAAACAGCATCAAATGGGACACAAATTCAAATGTAGAAATGAAAGCTTCTCTACACAGCAAAAGTGGAAGGAAGCCATAGGGTAAATGAGAAGTAAGTGCCTTCTTGTACTGCTGCTGAGGCTGGTGAAGTCAATTGAAAATATAGGGACAGTCACAGCAGATTCACCCTGTGGTCCACCTCTCTTGGTGTTCTGTCTCTAAGACCCATGTTGGATAATTACAAAGTAGTTAACCTAAGGGAAAAGATTTATTATAATCCCTATTAGATATGTATCTGCTTATAACCTGAAGACATAATAATTGATGGCCTTAACCTTTTATCCCATATAAAAATTGCATATTGTGGCAGATAATTCTCATTATCCTGTAAAGATCTAGCTTATTAATTGATAGACAGCCCCACTGCTATCCTGTGCAAGTGAGTTGGTCTGTGTAATTACTGCCTTATAGGAAAAAAATCATTTTCTGGTTAAATTTGTTGCTGTTTATTGAAACACCATTGTTCTTGTATCCCATGAAAGCATAAATCAGATGACCAAAATTTGCCTTCTCTTGCCCATTCCTCTGAAGCCTGCCTCTCTTTGGGAGATCTGAATCCACAAGGAATGCAGGACCATGAGATCAATGTCTACTGATCAGAAAGGAGAGAACAGCTAGCAACTGCGTGTGTGTGTGCGTGTTGGGCATGTGCATCAGTGAGGTTCTCCTACAAGATTTCTTGCAGAGGCACAGAAAGTATAGCTCTTACACAATCAGAAAATAACAAGAAAGTACACCGCTATTTAGAAATTGTAATATGAGCATTTTGGGCTCATAACTTCTCTCACAAAATCCCCAGTAATTGTCTCTCATAAGGGAAAGAGACGTAGATGTGTTGCAGGAGCTGCTTTGAACAACAACTGTCTTGCTGCCACTAGGCCCACTTCTGGCCTATGCAATTAGGTATTTTCAAAACCAGCCCAAATTCACAATAAGCTAACAGAGAAAATTATCATTTAATGCACTAAGACAATACGATTGCCCTTTTCTCTTAATCAAAGAGGCCTCCCCTGCGGAGACAGGCTGAGGGAGCTGGGCTTGCTCAGCCTGGAGTAGAGAAGGCTGTGGGGTGACCTCATTGCAGCCTTCCAGCACCTAAAGGGAGCCTACAAACAGGTGGGGAATCAACTCTTTGGAATGGTCGATAATGACAGGACAAGGGGAAATGGTTTTAAGTTGAAGGAGGGAAGATTTAGGTTGGGTACCAGGGGGAAGTTCTTCACCAACAGAGTTGTGAGTGCTGGAATAGGCTGCCCAGAGAGACTGTGGATGCCCCACGTTAAAGGGAGGTGTTTAAGGCCAGGTTGGATGGGGCCCTGGGCAGCCTGATCTAGTAGTAAATATGGAGATTGGCATCCCTGCCTTCCAGCAGGGTGGTTGGAGCTTGATGATCCTTGAGGTCCCTTAGAACCCAAGCCATTCTATGATTCTATTATTCTTTGATAAGTGGTGCCCATTTTTCTACTTCTGATTTCTTTTTCATCCAAAGAAAAGTTGAGTAATAACCCACAGCAGCCCCCTCACTTCTTACTGACCCCAAACTGACTGATTTCAGTCAACCTTAAGCTGCTCAGTTAATGCTGGATTGTTCACATGGTGTAAGAACAGATCTCTTGCCTTTAGTATTATTCTAACATGTTCTGCCTCTCTTAGTAGAGAAAACAAACCTTGCAGGGGGAAGGCACAAAACATACTCTTTGCATAAGCACTGAGTCCAATCCAAAAACATTTCAAACATAACCAGACCTCCAGTATGCTCATGACTATGACCCTTTCAACAGTCTTATGGTAAGGTAATCCTGCAGTTCTCATTGCTCAAGATGACTTGCTACTCAAAAAGTAGTATCAATTTAGTACATGGTGGCTGTTCTCTCAAGAAAAACTAGACCTTGATAATCCCACCCTTCCAGTTCTGCATCCAACTCCTCTGAGATATTGAAAGAAACTTGATAGAAATGAATCAGCACGTAGCCTAACTGAAACAGCATCTCATTGGCCTAAAGCAAAATAGCTACCTTTCACATTCTTTGATTTGTTGTTATGTTAGCTGTGACAATTTGTGAAGGAGGTACAACCTAATGAGAACTTGACTTGGAGAGATTCTGAGCCTCCTCAGCTCTCAAGGGGCTTGTCACTCAGTAGGATTTAGCCCCCAGGTGATCACAACCTTGCTAAGGAAAGATTTAGGAAAAAAAAAATGGCAAAAAACGTTACATCTGTAGTCTTGAATTTGTAGATGCAATGAAAACCCTTCCTAGTGCAATACAAGCAGTAATAAGGAGAAAAAAATAAGGAGAAAAGAATAAGAAGCATAACATTGAGGGTGGAAAGGTCTTCCAAAAACTTGATCAATTTGGATTTTAACCTCCCAGTTAGCACATTTGTCCTTAACTATTTTTCAAAAAGTAAAGAACAGTGAAATACTTCTTTGGGAAGTGAGTACACTACAGCCTCAAAAGCAATTGCTTAAAACAGAAATGCATCTGAACTGTAGAGTGTACTCATGTTTTGTATCCATAGCAGAGTTCCATCCAAAACATTCTTTTCATATGAAATGTATTATATTGTGTTTTCTTGTATGAGAGGGAAGCAAGGAAGTAAAGAAGTGATTCCTGGTGTTCTCTTTACACTGGATGGTGTTTCCAGCTGTTCCTTACCTTTTGTTACGTCTACGGGTTTGGTCCTCTTCCAAAGTGATCCTGTCTTTATTGAGTTGGTTGGCATCAGCTCCCTGTAAAACACTGGAGGATAAATCCTGCTCCTACACCAAATTAATAATATGAGCAAAAGGCTGCATACTTCATTCATATGGCTTTGTGGTGATTTTTGCCATGTTCTGCTGCAACTGAACAACTGAGGAAAGTGCAGAGCTTTGTTAGGTACATGCTGTAGTGCTCAACTGTCTGTTTCTGCAGCATCCTGTTCTTACAAAATGGATAGGCACATTTCTGAGGTCTATACATATAACTAGGCATCTTTTCTATTTAATTTGATCCTTTTCTTTTTGCCACCTGGATATTCCCGTGTTCTTTGTTGACAACTGCAGTTCCCTAAAAGTATCCCATGTGGAAGATCTACTATTTGACTAGAGAGGAGCAGTGCATTGAGGAATAAGGACTACAGTCATGCAACTGCCCTGAAGTACAACACAGCTTTTTTCTTATTCTTCCCCAAAAGTCTTTTTCTTGGTTTTCATTTGTTGCATAGCCTGTTGCTATCTATGGGATCTCTGAATAAAACCATATTATATGTCCTCTGTGCACGTGTGCATGCAAACACATGTGTGAGTGTGCTTGTGTATGTGTGCATGTGTAGGTAGCTAGCTAGCTAGTTCTGGATCAGGAAAGGGTTCCAACGATACAGCAGTTACAACATTAACTGTGGAACACTGACATGGATCTGTAGTACACTACTTAAACAGTATACATGAACATATATATTCATCAAATGCACTTGGTTGGCCAAATGCACTTAACTAGATATTTGCCCAAATAAAATGTTTGCCTCTGTTCAAAACTTGACTCCCAGACCTCGCCCAGTGTATTTTTGTTAGTACCTACTCTGAAGGGAAAGCTGAAGTGTGCCTCTTGGATGGACATTTAGCCACAATATAAATAAAGCTGCATTACTCAGCAGGTTTTGCTGTCTGAAGTGAACAGCCAGGGGACTAGCAGCTCTAGGGCTACATTGTTGAGCCCAGTCCCTCATTTCCACTGAATTTCATGTTCACTTAACAGGGGAATAAAATGCAAAAAAAATAAAAAACAAAATAAAAAAACCAAAAACAAATAAAACATAATCTAACATTCCTCTTTGCACACCTTAAAAAGGATAGTAAAAAATTATCATTAGTCATCATTATCAAAAGTCATTAAACAGTTAGCTGTACAATGTATTGATAGGCTGTAAAATGATCTCTTGTATCTGGAGACCCATATCAAACAGCTCTTTCCCCACCTCATATAGTCTGCAACATGTTGGCTATGAATATCATTGCAAATAATATGAATAAGGTAATCAGAATGTACAGCCACTGACAATTGACTTTCCTCTGGTCTTTGCCAAAGTCTTTTCAGGAACATCTTTAATTTGTCAAGAAGGCTGGTAGATTATTAGGAGGAGAAGGAATTGGTCAGTGAGCATAGTCAGCATGTATTCCATGAGAAGTGAAGGATCTCTGGAATGCATTTTGCTCTCATTTCATTAGCAGAATGAATCAGTGTGTTAAGCTACAGCTGCCTGCTTTGGTATTGTGTGGCCCTGAAGTAGCTTTTTATTCTTTCTATTCTGAAATTCTTTTGTCACAGAAAGGGTAATTGATGATCTGGGGTGTGTGGTTTTTTTTTTTTTTTTCCTTTCATTTTCAGTCATACCAAGTTGAGTAAATGTTATTCCTTTTCTTATATTGGTGGCATTTCCCTTCTTTGTTTGAGTAAGATGATAAATGCAACAATTTTGGCTGGATGATTTTGGGGTGAGGTTTTTATTTTGGTTTGGGGTTTTCCTTTGGTTAAATGTACATTGTCTCTCTATAGTCAAAATGTCTGTGACTGTAACAGTATGTATTTCTTTTACTGGAGAAAATAGACTTTTTGGTTTTTGTTAACAGTACTAGTGACTTTGTGGAAAATGACAAGTTGCTATTTAGATCTGCTTAGTAAGTACAGTACACTACAATACAGTATTTCTGAAAGCTAGAACATACAGTACACAATATATATAGCAATTCTATATCAATATATATACATAGTATAATCATTTAACTTTTGCATCTGCCTATGATCATAGAAAAAAATATTTTCGCATTTATCATTCACAACCCAATCAACTGCTGCAGCAACTTGAAGCATTTAACAATCATTATTACAGCTCTGTTGTGCTTTTTCGTATTATTTGCTTCTTTATTGTCTTTACAAGTATTTTTTTTTCAGGCTTTTAAGAATCTCTATGTAGCAAGATGTAGGAAAGTAATTTTTTATGAAAAGGTAAAACAGTATTAGGTTCTACAAAAAGTTAAATGTTGTTCCCTGCTATCCCTCTCATATCAGAAGAACAATTAATCAAAATGATTATCTATTTGCTCTCCTCAAAGATGTCCTGTTGTTTCATTTGCAAAAGCATCTGTCAGACTTTCCTCTTCCACTACCACTAGCCTTGGAGAAAGATGCCAGAAGTGGTCTTTCACTCATTCCAAATTCTGTTTCTTTGAAGTTTTAAGATTTCCAGAAATTCTTCCCCACACCAAGAAGAAGAAATATAGTTCTTTTTTACAGTCATTCTGAATGTGGCCAGTGGATTTTGACAGGAATTGGATACAAGATACCTCCATCCACTGCTATTAATATATTCCAATTAGATTTTTCATATCCACTTGAACATTTCTTTTTCAAAGGACAACACCTCCCTGAAGTTGGAGTCTCAGTTTGAAAATTTTCCAACGTTGAGTGTTGCCTTTGTCATCTTCCAGTTGGTTCTGAGCTTTGAGTCAGACCTATTAGGATTTCACCAGGGAGCTGCTGAAAAAATGTTACTAGAGATGTCAACACCTGAATAGTCCAGAGGAAACTGATCAACACCTAAACCTAATGCCTTGGGGTGTCCTTTCCCTGTTCTCATCTTGCAGCAGATCACCCAGGCAGCAACTCTAGATCCAGACTTTGTACAAGTCCAAACTTATGAGAGCTTGGAAATTTGCCTGCTTTTCCAGTTCAATTACATCTCAACTGATCTTCATTCTTTTGGTCAATAACATGTTAATTTGAGATGAAAATGTGCAAAATCAAGTGGACGAGAGTTGTGGAGGAGGTATTCATTGTATCTCATTTCTTCTAACTGTAAAGACTGGAAGAAATGAGAAGTGGTCACATTGATTATGAACTGTGCTTTCATTGAGAATGAGGAATGTGTCACTGCAAATCAATAAACTTAAAGGTGATTTTGGAGTGAGAGGAGAGGGAAAGATTTATCTATGCCACCTCTTGGGATGATAGCATGAGAACTTCAAGCATGGGAGTCATCAGGTGCTGGCAGCCCTTACAGACTTCTGTCGTCTGCCATTTGCACTTACGTGGAGGCCACTACCACATCCCTTTTCTTTCTACTCACAGTTTAAAAGTGATGGTCTTCCATCAGTGATTTCTAACTCTGGCCCATCTTTATTCTGTGTATATCCATTTGTGAGGGAAGGAAGAGACTACTAATTTGCCCTACTACATAAAGGATGGTTTTGGTCCCCTTAAACCAAAAAGGTGCCATTTCCCAAATTAATTCCAGTTAGCTGCTGCGACAGAGTGCTGATTCAGTGGTCCACAATTTCTGACCATGGTCTTTTGCCTTTTCCTTTGACTCAGTGCTAAATCATACATATTTTAGAAGAGAGTGTTCTCACTTCACTGAGAACGCCTGCTCATTTAAATGGCTGCATACCCATTCCATGCTTCCCCTGCTAATCCTTTGTAAGGTTCAGTAATTCATTTAGGATAATGACTAGTTAATACGTTTCTTGATTTAACTTCCTTGTTGCCTTTTATTTTTCCTAATGCTTTTTTAAGCACCACCGCTCATTTTGCATCTTATACAGTTTACAGTTTATATTTTTAGGCTAAGAAGTGGTTTTACAAACAGGATGGTACCAAACAGGTAGATTATCCACACTAGAGATTGTACTTTTAGAATGCAGTGTGTACAGATACAATTGCCTAAGGGAAAGTGAAACTAACAAAATAATCAGCTGGTGAACACTATTTTAACATATCTTTTACATAAAGGACAGTCAGTCATTTGTAAATCCAGAAATCTTGCTTTTTTGAACATGTATCCTTTCTTTTTCATTCTCTGAAGAAACGCTAACCTGGAGAATTGTTATGTTCTACGAAACTTGTATGTGCATGTTTTCTGTTTTTCTGAAGAGAGAGAAAACAGAAGGTGATACTGGCTTTGCAGTTTTCTAGTCATGTGTTGGAGACTTTCCTTGAATGGCGTAAACATTAAGGGAAGACTCTATCCAAGTATTAGCTTTATCCTATTATATGGGTTTCGTTGTTGTTTTCTGTTTCCATTTCCTCGTTGACCAAGTAGACGTCCTGGGCTAATGCAAGCCATATTTCTGCAGATGATAGCATTACTATTCAGCTCCCTTCTGCACTTCTTTTCTGTTTAATACGCCTTTTGAGTAACGCAACAGTGGAAGTAGGTAACGCTGTCACCACAAGAGGGAGAACCTTGTACTAAGAGAGCATTACCCTGTACTACTGTGCGGGGACGGAAAGGGACTCTAAAGCTCCAATCTGCACGGCTGAATAAGAGGAAGGTCCCCCTGCCATGGGGGAGCTTGTGCCAAAGACTGGGGGATCTCCCAGGAGAGGGGAATGTTTAAACTTCATACAAGGGACTTGCTCTTCACCCACTTCACTTAGAGAAAAAGACTGAATCGTCAGCATCTGCTGCTGCTCTTTTTTATTCATATATGACTATATTTACCTTTTTAAAATGTGTAGTTCCCATTTATTTGTGGAAGAGGTGTCACTGTTTTAGTTTTTGGAGTCAGAACTAAGTTAGTTCACAAGTATCTTCAACAAGTTTCATTGTCTTTTGGGGCCTGTCCTTTTTCCTTTGACATTATACCAGTATGTAGACCGGATTTCTGTGAAACTCAGAATCCTTTAAATCTTTGATTTATTCCCAGTTCCATATATATTGAGCATTCAATCCCTTGGATCCTGGCTCCAAAGCTCAGATTCAAAAAAACTTACATTGCAATGACACAAAAAAATCTGTGGTTTTCCCTATGCCCCACCCATAATCAGCTTTTGTTACCAAATGTAAGATACAAAGGCTGCTCAGCTCAGGCTGGATGTCCTGCATAACCTTCTTGTCAGCATCAGAGAGGTCTGTACTTCATCCCAAAAACGCAATAGACCAATGCTTTCTGAGCCAAATCCTGCAGACATGACTTGCAGACTCTTTTGTTGACTTTGTGCATCCTCTCAAACTGGGAAAGCATATATAGTCTTACAGAAGGTCATAGCCCTAAGAACTAATTACATATACATCCCTTAAGATGTCACAGGACTGTTCCCCATAACTTTTGAATGTTCCTGCCCAAGGTTTTCACTCTTCCTAAAAATGACTTAAGATTTGATTTAATTCTACCAGGCAGATTTTGCCATTTTTAAGGGCTCTGCGATTAAAGGGACTGCTTCTTGCTGAGAGGCCTGAACAGTCAAAAGAAATACACAGAATACGGGGTAGGACAGCCACTTCCTATTGAATAACACATAGGATGTTTTTTGTCCATAAAGTCATAAATGGCCTTGAGTCCTTCATTCCACAAGTACTCAAGTACATAGCATCTTTTGATTGGTGATAGCATGTTAATCTTAAATAATTAAATAGGAGGCTACAACAGCTAGTGTAGATATATGATACACAGCAATTGTTTTTCCCTAATTTACAGCATTGCTGTGTCACTTTTCTATTACTAGAACAATGTACAAGTGTTTGGGGTGTAAATGAGAGCTATGACCCAGGAACATTGCAGCAGTGATACGTGGAGTTAAGTGATTCTACATTTCTGGCTATTTTACTCAGAGGCTCTCTTGTGGTACCCTGCTCTGTAACCATTTGGGTGAAATAAAATGGTTTATTTGTAATGTCTGATTAAAATAACCCAAAATTCAGAGAATACATCATGTTTTTCTTTAGACTTCCTTTAAAAAACATACGATTGTATCTTGTGTGCAGGAGAATGGATGGGAACCCACATAGTTTGGCATGAGCTTGGCATTTTAGCGAACAGGACACCCTCAAAGTACAGCCAATAGAGAAAAATGCATTGCTGATGGCTATAGTGGCTAAATTGATGTTTATAGACCTTACAGAAGAGCTAGCAAGCATTACCCATTTTGTGTCTTCTGCATGCTTTGACATGGAACGCACTGCTGTGGCTCCACCCAGAGACAGAGTTTAGGTGCTTGGCTCCTTCCCATAGTTAGCAATTTTTTCTGACATTCTCACAGCTAAAAATAAACAGCAAATGTCCTTGTGACCTGGCATTTTTCTGCTTCGGAGATGAGTATTCAGGATCCCCATACCCTTAATTAGACTCCTCTTTGATTCCTTGCTTCTTTCTGTGCAGTTGAAGGCCTGCTAATCTTTAGAATGAAACAGAGTGTATCTGTGCGCCTGACTCGAGGGCATTGTTCTTCTGTTTCTGCAAGAGAAAGATAAAGGAGGAACTTGTTTCTCATTTATGCTTTGGTTTTTTTTTTTGGTTTTTTTTTTGTTGGTGTTTGCTTTTGTTTACGTTCTTGGTAGGCTGCAATTTTCAACAAGGGATTGGGAATGGGAGAAAAGGGAGAAGACATGAGAAAGCATGTGCCTGAGCTTAGATGAAGCATCATGCAATATCGCTCTACATACTGAGCAATTGTAGACAGACTTGTATAGCAGCAGCAGGATTGCCCTAGTATGTTTCTCTTTCTATACATTTCCCTTTCTTCCTCTTTCTCTCCCACTGTGGCCTCTTACACTATTTTAGAGGTTCCCCACACTTCTTTCTCAGTGTTATGAGTGGTAGATGAAAGCTCTTGTGGCTGTCCAAACCAACGTTAATCTCCAAGTACTGGTGAAACCACCATGGTCTTTATTATGTTTTTCCAAGTGATACCTTAGTGAGTGGCAAGCCCTGGCAGATGTTGTTTTGTTGAAACAGATCAATCAACTAGGGGAAGCATAGGCTGATTGGGATCCAGTAACCTACTTGTCTTTGTTACTAGTGACCTTCATAATATTTTCCTATGTACTTTCAGTTTTAGGTACGTAAAAGCTTATATGCCTGTCATTAAAATTCCTGCTTTTCTCACCATAGCTCTAGAAGAGCTATGAAAAAAAAAATCCTTTATATATATTTCTTGTGTATTTGAAAGGTGAGGGAGGGAACTTTCTATGCACGTGTGACTCTGCGTGCAAGGGAGAAAACTGAAGTTAGTGTTGATCTGTCCATTTGTTTTAGGGTGGCCGGAGAGCTGCCACTTTGAGAAGTTGATTGCACTACAGAACCTTAGCTTGGGCACTGTTAAAATGAAGACTGTATATTGGGGACAGGGAAGTCTTTTGGTTTTTATCCACACTTACACATGCCCTTTGCAAGGTATACCCTTGCAGATTTTGCATCTGACAAGTTTGTGTAAAACCACTACTGACCTTTTTGCTGTATCAATTTAGTTCTCTCTTCTTTCTGCAGCCCCTAGAAAATGTTGTCTCCTTTCCATTTGCAGTCATTTGGTTTCTTATATTTTTGATAATTATCCTGTCTACTAATGAGATCTCTGTATCGAGCAGGAGGAGGAGAGAAATTGAGGCATGTGAAAGTGTGGCTGGGAGACTGCAAACCCCCCTTTGGTTGGGGGCATTTGTATACTTTTACTGAGAGCTGATTTCTTGGGGATTGGGTGGGGTGGGGAGGGAGTTTGTGCTTTTTTGGTCTGGATAAGGCTTTTTATTTTTGCACTAAGTATGACTGCACTGCACTGCATTGCACTACTGAAATGTATTTACATGTGGTGGGATTGGAAGGGGCCAATTAAGCAGGAAGGGAAAGGAGAAAGTGATGGGCACAGAAATCAGATGTATCACAGACTTGACCAAGTTGAAGGAGAACTGGGGCTACCTTTACTTTAAGCAACTAGTCAGACACTGAGATAGCTGTACTGGATAGCTTCTGTAAAAAAAATAAAATAAAAAAATGAGAGTAACAAAAAGCACTGTAACAGAAACAGAAGAGGCATCACAAGATTCAGAGTGCTATAGGTCTTTATCCCCTATTTTCCTAGAGAGTGTTCTTTGTGGCTGTGAGAGAGTTAAGGGAACTACTTAGCATAAATCCAGAGTAAGGCTTCAATATGGAAATACCAATTTCTAGTTCAAAATCTGCTCAGGATCTGCCTTGTCAGATGGGATCTCTTCAGAGAGATTTGGCTGTGATTAGTATCCCTTGGGTGTAAGTATGATCTCCCAGCTCAAGAAGTGAAGCCACAAAGCAGGCTTACCAAAGGGGAAGGTCACTGAAAAAAAAAAAAAAAGAAAAAAAAAGAAAAAAAAAAAAGCTCTTTTTTCAAAGGTTGTTATGGGAATGGTGCAATAAAGTCATTCTGAACACTCAATCAAAAGTGTTCCAGTCAAGCCTTTGGAGCAGAAGGAGCAGGCAGGACAAGTGGTCAAGGAAGTGTGATGTGGAATTCAGTACAATAAGGAATATTCCTGCTTGGACAAAGGTGCTCTCTGGCATTTTTAGATCTTCAGTCTGATTTCTCTACTCAAACAAATAGTAAAGCATGGGAAAGGCTTCTGGCTGGAAACAAATGGAATTGATAGCATAATGTTTTTACAATCATGATTCATGGTGGCCTATATCTTGGTCACCAGCCCTGTAGCAAGGATAATAGGAGAAAAAAGAAAACAGTGGCAATGTGCAGCAAGGTCCATCTTTGCTGTAGTTCTTTGTGATCTATAAACTCTCAAAAGTTTGTGTTGATCTCTTCAGTAAAATTATAGTTACAACTTTTGCCAAAAGATAAAGTAGAATCATGAATAATGCTCTGCATAACAACTAGGAGAGGAGTGTAAAACATGAGGGCATCTGCAGTGCAGGGGCCACCTGTCTAATGTGCACAGAGGTTTCATGAACAAAAGAGGGGAGGTAAGCATCCAATTCCTAAGGAAAGCCTACAGTAATTGGGTGTTCAAAAGTCCACTCATGCCCTGAGTTTCTCTGTAGGCCTGAAGCTAAGACCTTTTGGCATCATTAGTATCAAGTAGTGCAGGCCTTACACAGAGCTGCACAGTGCAGAGCTAATTGTTGCTGGTCATTGTTGGGCTGCCTTATTCAAGAAAAGTAGCAAGAACTGGAGGAGAAATAATATACCTGAGGCTGGTCCTGGGTGAGACTGGCAAGCCTGTCTGGAACCAGAAGAAACTTAATAGTTAAGAATGTGTCTGTCTAAGAAGCTCTGAGATTTCCATTTTTGGTTAGATTTCATCTATCCTGTCTTGGAAGTGCCAGAAGAGAACTAGAGATAACCCCTGATATGGTGCCAGGTAAACTACTGAATGGCTCTTCCCTCAAGAGCAGACAATTCAGTGGAACACCTGGTCTCTTTCCAAGCCATCTGTGGGAATCCTGGAAGGCCTTCTTCCAGTAATGAGGCAGAGGTCACCCAACAAAAGCACAGTTCATTTGAGAGCCAGCGTAATACAGTGGCTGGAGAGTACATTTCATTTGTAAAGTGGCATTTGCTTCCATATGAGTAGTTGTAGCTACAGGTTCAGGGAGGGAATCAAGTCTGTCTACTGAAGTTAGTTCAGGTTATGAGCCAATATTCCCCTTTTACTTTAGTTGAGTTTTTGTTTTGTTTTCTTGTTTAAAGCAGCTGCATATATTGCTACTGTCAGAACGGATTTGCGTTGTCAAAGAGGAATAGTGGACTACTCCCCCCAAAAAATGAAGCTGAGGATTTACTGAGCCTGCTGTGTCCAGAGTGCCTTTCCTGCTGTGGTAAAATAAAGAACTTCTGTAGTTTGAGCTGTTCTGGCTGACTGATTGCTGCATATTCCTCACTTGTGGGGTGACCTGATGTCAGCCGTGTTTAGACAAGGAGAGGAACACTGCATGCTTGCAATGCTGTGATAAGATGCCATTTGCACTAGTTTGTTTTTTTTTTAAGTACTGTGACCTGAAGAAGTGGGCTTTGAGCCATGCACCCCAACAGGGTTTGAATTCAGCCTGTTTAAACCTGATTCCTTCTCACTCAGTTTCAATAAGACCGATCCTGTCCATGTAAAGAAGAATCAAACTGCTTTTAAAAGCCACATTCCAGTCTCTGTTCTTACTTGGTTACAGTGCTCAACCAGATCAGTTCCTGGATGTATAGTTGTACTATGACTGTATAGTTTTAAAAGGCTTTTAAACAGGTTGTTCCTTTTTACATGGTTGGTTTGAGACTAGTTTAACTGAAAACGCATTTAAATATAGCACAAACTCAATTTATTTCAGCATGGTACTAAAGCCCCACGTAGACAGTACTTGACTGAGAAACCAAGGATAACTTGAGGTTCATTTTAAGAAGCCAAAATGTGTTGCTGATTAGAGATGCCACATAACTTAATGCCCTGTTTCTTTCTCTAGATGGAGAAACACTAACTTCCATAATTCTCCTCCATTTGTCATCCTGCTTCATTGTTGCACCTTTTCTCTTGAATGAAAATCACTTTGGCCAGTGGGCTAGGTCCAAAACAGAACTTCCCTTTGCTGTTTGATAGCTAGTTTCTGTATGTTCCTTTGCTAGACACTGACAAGCACTACTGAAAATCAGCTTGAGAATTTGCTGGGACTGCGTGGCTTAGTTACAGTTCAATAAGATTCTAGTGACTTTTTCACTGTTATCGTAAGTGTATAGCTTACCCTTTAAGAAAATACTATGTTTCAGAAGTTCCAGTGGAAAAAAAAAATAATGCCAGGAATTATGATGGAGCTTCAGTCACAGTGCTATGGCTAAGTTTGTAGGGAACACAATTCTGGTGGCTGGTGATGCTGACATTTACAAAGCAGATTCTAAAGCGATAGAGAATGTATGCCTTCTCATCCCTGTTGAACTTAGAGAGTTTTTGCTAACAGAATGATCCCAGACTATCCTGTTAGAGTTCATCACTTTTTCCCCAATGGAGAAGGCTAAGCAATCTGTCATTTCAACTTCAGCAGTCTAAGTTTGACTCTAGACTACTCCCAAATGGCTGGCCAGCCAGGTGCCCTCCCTGACTGATCCCACTTCCATGCTGGCTGGTGGTTTGTCAGATCAGCCAAGGTGGCCATGTCACAACCTTGGCCCCAGCTAGGAGCCTTGTACCTATTCCTTTTGGTTTCCATCAAACCAGGAGTGCAATTAGCAGTGAGTAGATGTCAGGTCAGCCTTTGCTCCAGGTGACAAGAATGGCAAAGCTGGGCAGCAAATTGAGCTACTGTTGTCCTTCAGGACACTGGTAAAAACAAGAGGCTGGGCTCTGGTTGCTGGTGTAGATACAAACCTACAGCATCTGCTCCAAACTTGTTCTGATCAACTGTGTTGTTGCCCTTGAATATGCTTTGTGTGTGAAAAACTGAATGAAGTTGTTCTGTTGTCTGTCTCCTCTATTCTGCATCATGGATGTGGCACCAACTTGCTCTCACAATGAACTTGGGTGTTTTTTTGCTGTTGTTATTAACATGTAATTCTACTGTAGACCAAAAAATATGAAAAAGAAAAAAAGATCAGTTTCAAGACATAGAAGGCCAGTGAGTGAAAGGTGAAAAATGCAGGAAGCAAAGGTATGAGAGAAGCAGTGGTTAACTGTGCTAAGTTAAAAATATCAGAATAGCCTTACCTATTTCTTAACCAATGCTTACCAATCATCCAGTAGTGGGGTTAGATAGCTTTCTTGGCTCATTCGTACCTGTATCCTAATATAATATATATATATATGTACATATACATATATATACATATATATATAAAATTTTTGTTTCTTTGGTATTGCTGTTGCACATCACGTTGTCTTTTATAATGCCTGATTTTATTGTATTGTACTTTATCGATCTGGTTTGTTTTTGTTTTCCTTTTGAAGGACGGGAAAAATAATGTTTCCTTTTTGTTTTGAATTTGTGAGAAAGAAATGCACTGGAAGTAAACACAAACACATTTTGCCATTTGAAAACTTAAAAAAAAGAAAAGGAAAACACACAGCCACGCAGTCAAAAAAGCTAAGAAAAAGCTCCCCTCTTCTTCCTTACAGTGGAAGCATCCTCTAAAATATATGCTAGAAAGAAAACAATCAGTCTCAAACAAAGGAAGGGAGAAGCCTCTTTGATCCCAGCTCTGCAATCTGGAATATTTAAGCACAATGTTTTGCAGGGCTGGGCTCCTACTTGGCCAATGGTCATAAAATCCAGAACCACATGGGGCAAATTCATCCCTGGTGCAAGCAGATGTAATGGCAATGAAGTCAAAGGAGGTACACAAAAGATGGATTTAGCCACGCGTGCAAGATACAGCTGCCTTCCCTGTTGTACCTAAGTCCCCACTGCTAGATGTTACTGATGTTGATCTTTTGGCTGTGTTAATCACGTAATACACCTTAAACCGTGTTTGAGGTAGGCAAAACACTTTCCCACCGAATAAGTCAGTTCTGGATGCACCTTGGCGTGACACTTTTTGCCTACCAGCTTTTCACTGTTACACGCTCCCAGTGGTAAGCCAATCTGATTAACCCTGGTCGAAGAGCCTGCCTTTGCCAGAAAATGGACTTGACTAGTAAGTGTAGTAAAATGTTGCGTATTTAACTACTATAATCCAGAAATTGCCCTTGCACTTTTAAGGCATATGGAAAGATCCTCTCTGTCTTTCAAAATGGCTCTGGTTCTTTTGCGAGTAAAACACACACACATGCATACAATCCAGGGGCTCCACACCCCAAATTCTTCCCGGGTCCCATACTCGGCTGTGTCCTGCCTCCCAGTGCCTGGCCATTTGAGCCCAGCGGGACAGATGCACATTGGAATAAGTGCAAAGAGCACGCCTTTTAAAAGGCAGATGATTTTCCTGTTATGCCAGCATCTTTCAATCCCCATATCAGCTGATGATTTTCCTAGCCCGATGGTGTTCAATCAGTTGTTGAAACATTGGCTTTCTCTGTTTTGTTTTCTAAGGAGGGAATGTGGGGTGGGGAGAATAATGTGTTGTTTTTTGTAACTTCACAGTCCTGATAGTTGGTTTGTATCTTCCATATTTTATGCAAAAACAGACATTAGAAGTCAATAAATACTTGTGCCCTAGGTTGAAAGTTAAGTGTTCAGGAAAAGAAAAAAAATGGTTGGCATTTTTCTACATTTTTGTGAAGACTCTTTTGGAAAGGAAGGGTACATATTTTTGTTGTGTAGTATTTTCTATTTTTGAATGCATTTTCTTGGTACAAGACTGTTTTGTGGAATTTTTTTTTCTTTTTGGTGAACACATTATTTAAAAAAAAAAAAGAAAAAAAGAAAAAAAGAAAAGAAAGAAAAAAAAAACTAATTGAAAAGTTTGCCCTTAAGGATATGCTGCAGTTTTGAGGTTTTAAAAAAAATAAAATAAAACATTCAAGGCGCGTGTTAAAAGTTGGGGGATTGTATTGTTGGGAGTTTTTTTGTAATTGTTACGAGAAGAAGTTTGTAGCCACTGCTGTTTATTTTGTTTCAGATGAGTAAGTAAAGGGATTGTTCTTGTGTTATTCTTTTTTTTTTTTTTTTTTTTTTTTTTTTTAAAGTTATTTATGAAATGTCACAAACACTGGACTGTGAGTTTGTGTGGAAGCATTTTACCACCCTGTGTCTTCATAGAGCTGTTGGTGATCCTACTTCTCATTGCTCTGCCTTATGATTTCCTGAGCAAATCTGGGGGGAATGGTGGGAGGGACAGAAACTAGATGCATTTTTTGAGACAGAAAAATGCAAACAATGTTCTGGAATTCCCATACATGGACCATCAGCTCTACTTCTTCTCATTTGTACCACAGGAAAGAGAAGGGCTTGCAGGGGAAGGAAATCTTGTGGTGCAGTAGACTTGGCAATGTGCAAGGGGCTAAGCAACCGAGAGCTGTGATGCTCATGATGACCTCTGTAAATGGCATCCCAGTTCCTCAGTAAGCAGCTCCCCTAGCTTGCCCATCCTCAAACCAGTGGCTTTTGGGATAACTTCACCAACCCAAGCCAACCAAAACCTTGGGGATAGTTTGCCTTTACAGTTGCCAACAAGATTTTTTGGCACCCCATCAGTGGGCACGAGCAGTGGGGAGTGCTGCTCTCAGTATGATCAGTGGTTCTGGATCTGAGGAGAAGTAGAGGCAGAATGAGGCTGGAGAGGTGTGTGGTGTACACAGTTTGGAAGAATATTCTTAAAAAGATTGAAGAGCAGTGCTCCAGGCACTCATGGGACCAGAGAAAAGGGAAGGAGGAAGATACCAACAGCCATAACAAAAAACTGGAGATATGTAACTGGGCTACATACTAGACCAACCAGACTCTTCCTTCCTGGACAATAATGCAGCCAAATCTTGAGACTGTCATGCAGACAGAAAGCTGAATGTGGCCTTCATTTTCTCCTGCCTTTCCTTTTTATTATCCCTCTTCCTTTGCCCTGAGATTTCTTCTCAGTGAACATCTGCTCCACTGAGCACTTTTTTGCCCTCCACCTAAACTGCCCTTGCTTTCAAAATGTGGGTTCAGTCAGGACTGAGTAAAATCATGTGCCTTCTTTTTCCAGTTTTGTACTTATGCCAACCTTCTTCCCTTCCCCACCTTACACACGCAAAACGCAGAAGGAGGCTGTTAAGGAGTGCTGCTTGTCTGCAGGCGTCCAGCAAAACATCGAGGTGGTGGTGAGGAGAAGGGGAACAGAGAGAGCTGTTAACTCCTTTCCCTTTCAACAAATAGCACGTCTTCCCTGGCAGAGGGTGGCAGAGGAGACACCCTCTGCCACCACCTCCTCTGATGGCCCCCTCCCCTACAAATCAGTCCTAGCTGGCATGGGATGGCTTTTCACTCTGGTTCCTGTCCTGGCTGAGTGAAACACTCACTCTATTGGGGTTCATGTAATTCACAAGCAGTTATATTGAGGAAACCAATGCAGTTTGTGGCCTTATCAAGATGACTTCTAAACCACTACAAGACAAAAAGGCAACTCAATTTCTGCCCAAGGTTTGTGTCACTTTCTAAAAACCCAGTCCTTAGCAGTTTAGACTCTTTTAACCTCAGTCCATTTTAATGATGGTGACTCAACTGACCAGCCAAGCAGTGAAGTACTAGATTGTCTGGTCTCGTGCTTGCTTTGCTGTAATCTCCACTGTCTGCTTGCTTTTCTTACCTTCTCTGTATTCTCTGCTTTACAGGCAGCCCTATTGTTTGGTAAAAGGTGAGAGGAGCCAGTGGGATCCTGGCTCAGGGAAAGGAGTTAATGGATCATTTTTCAGTGTTTTAGCAGAAGAAGGATACACCAGTTGCCACAGCACATGCATATTATGATGGACAGACTACGGTATTTTTAGGGCCAAGAAACCCCACCCTGTTATTGGAGCATGGCTTACTCCCAGGTCAAAACTGTGGAAAGGAAATAGCACTTTAGCACTGGAAAAAGTGGCTTGCCACCCACAGCTGCTCTTGTGCACACAAGGCCTCGTTAGAAAAACATGGAGCCAGCTGTCCCTGCCCTCTCTTCTGACTTGCCTGCTGCACTGTGGAGGCTTTTCTCAGTTTTAAGAATCAGTGCAAAGCAGCCCCATATAGCGCCCACCCAGCAGGAGGGTCATCTATCCATGCTGCTGAGTGATGGCAAAGAAACGTCCCTTCATCATTTCCATCAAGGAGCCAGTAAATGAACATGCTGTGGATGAGGGACTGGGAATTATTCTGTAGGTCAGGCTCTAGGAACAATGAGGAATAGCAGGGTAGCAATGGGTGCATCTCATTAATGGTCTGCACATGTGCATGCGTAATCAGAGGAAGGGTGTAAGCCTACCAACCTTTGGTGCTGATGGACTTAAGACATTTGTTCAAGGCCTTTTGACACACTATACACTTAGTATAAACTACATCACATGCAATATTTCAAAAAAAAAAAAAAAGAGGGAGGGAGGAGAGCATTGTGGGCAGTTGGGATTGTTAGGGTTGCATTATTTTGCATCTTTTGTAAAACTGTAAATTCAGCAGTGCCTTACTCCTAATAGATGCTGGCACTTGGGACACATACACGAAAGTATCGATGACAGCCAGAGCTAGGGAGAGTCAGCCGTGTGCATCTGTAAGACAGAGGTCAGTGATCACCACAGTGGAAGCTGTACTGGGAATGACACAGCTATGTCAGACGTTCAGATACTCAAGCTCTCAAGCAATTTCCCTTCCGCCACCTCCTGCCTTCCCTCCTTGCCAATGGTGCTGCCCAAGAATAGCTGCCTACACTGAGGCCTGTCACTGCCCCATTTGCTTTTGGTGTTGTTGAGTCAAGGAGTTCCACATAGTTGAGCTTTTCACCACTATCATGTTTTCCATGGGGCATGTGAATGCCAGTTATTTTGCTTTAAATGCACTTTAAAAAAAAAAAAATCAAATCAAAGCTCCAGACTGTTTCAAATGCATTGGGGAAGCTAGTGCATATGTGTTTGAACCCAGTTCACCTTATCTCCAGTTGAAATGTACTCCATGCAGTGTGTATGTATAGAACAATGTGTATGCGTACGAGCACACACGTCAACCTTAACTATCAGCAGACTATAACCTTTCTCCTTAAGCTCATGAAACCAGATGCTACACAAACACAGCAGCAGCAGAGGAATTATGTTGGGCTCTTGAAACAGATCACAAAAAACAAAAGCAACTATGTGGTCCTTTCTGTATATACAATAATTACAGGAGGAATTGAGTTGTAACCGGAATAAAAAGGAACGGTGCTAACTGCGTGAATGGGCAAAACCAACAGAAACAAAAACAAAAACTCAGCCCAATAACACAGTTTGACTTTTACACTAATTCTCACATTGGGTTGTTTGGTTCCGTTGTTTTTTGTTTTGTTTTAGATGAAAAAAAAAGAAAAAAATTGCATCTAAATTGATCCACCTGCAAAAGAAAAAGCAAACAAAGTGAAACGCATCCTGCCCTGAGAAAGCTTTTGTTAATGGAGGATGTCAGAAGTCTCAAAACTCTCGGCCTTGCTCTCACGTACCACATGCTCGATCAGTCCTTTTTTAAAAATGTCTGAAACTGAAAAAAAAAAAAAGAAAAAAAAAAGAAAAAAAAAAAAGAAAAAACGAGAAAAAAAAAAAGAAAAAAAAACCTTTTTGAAGCACCTTACGTGGCTTTCCCATGCCAAGAGTGCAAGACTGGGAGCCACCTTTTTTTCTTTGAGCACCTTACTGATGTGTTAATGCTATCTGCTGTCTTTTTGTTACCCATGGGCTGAGCGGTGGCTGCCAGTGCAGACGTGTGGGCGTGCGGAGCCACTCTGCACAACGTGGCACGGGACTGAGCATGCAGCCATCACCTTCCGCTTCCTTGTGGCATCAGCGGGGACCTGGGTGGAAATTTCTGGGTCGGTCTTTGCTCTGTTTCATGGAGGGAAGAAAGGGGAAGGCAAAACTGCTGAGCAGTGGAGGGGAACAAATGGGGTGCTTTTGTTTGAGGAAAATTCCCAACTGTCAGAGTGGAATGAATGGGAAGCTGCACCCCGAGCTCCATCCTGGGGTCTCCACGCCAGCAACTCCCTGCATTCAGCAGTGGCCTTGCCCGCATGGAGACCCACGGATGTGGCCTCACTGAGCCCCATTTGCTCGCATTGCTGCTCACCTGCCCGCCACGCTCCACATGTGCACCGCGATACAGACATCTCTGGAGAAACACGGTTTGTGATGATGTGAAGAGCAGGTCAACAGTTTTGAGGGGTTAAGTTCCTTTTTTTTCTCTCATTATACTCTGTAAATGGTATGTCAGTTATCAAAAACAAGCAAATAGAAAATTGTTAAAAAAAAAAAATACCTTGCATACGCCTTTTCTATCAAGTGCTTTAAAATATAGAATAAATACACACATCCTGCCAGTTTTTTCTTACAGTGAGAGTATCCTTACCTGCCATTTAATATTAGCCTCGTATTTTTCTCACGTATATTTACCTGTGACTTGTATTTGTTATTTAAAACAGGAAAAAAAATAAAAAAAGAAAATTAACTGTAGCGCTTCATTATACTATATTATTATTATTATTATTGTGACATTTTGGAATACTGTGAAGTTTTATCTCTTGCATATACTTTATACGGAAGTATTACGCCTTAAAAAAATACGGAAATAAATTTTACAAGGTTTCTGTTTTGTGTGGAAGAGTAATTGATGTTGCTAAGAATGATGTTTGTTTTTTTTGTTTTTTTTTTTTGTTTTTTTTTAATGTTACCAGCACTTTTTTTGTAAGTTTCACTTTCTGAGGTATTGTACAAGTTCACACTGTTTGTGAAGTTTGAATATGAAGGAATAATTAAAAAAAAAAAAAAAAAGACAAAAGAACGTGAGAGGTGTCTTTGTGCATTTGTTTTTCTCCCAGGAAATGGATCCCAGGATCCCAGTGAGATTGCTGTTAAATCTGACTGTCACCAGGAACGGCTGCTGGGGCCGTGTGCTTGGAAGGCTGGGGTGTGGTGTTTGAGTTTGCTAGAGAAGAAATGAGTTTTGGATGCAATCCTGGGCAGCCCTGCTTGAATTTGGTTGAAGCAACCAACACTGGGTTGGACCAGATGGATCCTGCCAACCTCAGCTGTTCGGGGATGTGGTGGAGGACTTCCCACTCCGCTAATTGTAAGGGATTTATACTAGAGCTGTGAGAGCAAGACCCATCACTTCCCAGCCCACCCCAAATGCCTGAAACATATTCTACCTGTTCCTCTACAATGGAAGAGTGAAGTTCTCCCTAGGACTGGTGAGATCTGTACTCACTTAGAAGGGCCTTTGGTGGTTTTCCCTGGATCTGTTTTCAGTCATGATGATTAGTCCTCAGTCCTTTTGTTTGACTGTAAAAAAAAGTAAATAAAAATCCCTTACTCCCCCGGAGCATGTATGGGTTCATGCTGTTCACCAAAGATTTTTGCTACAGAACTAAACTTAGAATGGTCAAAATCACACAGACACTGCATGCAACGGAGAAGTTGAATAGAACAGGACAGTGTTGCAATTCAGCAGCTTTAAAAAACACATTTTCAAGTGATGTGAATTTTGTTAAATATTACATCTTAAAAATGACAAAAGATGTCTACAGTGCCATTCAGCCCTACTCTTCAGCATTGCTGATTGAGCCCTGCCGTTTTCATAGCAGATGTCATTCTTAACTTTTCATACTGTTACTACAGCATTCCCTGCAGTACAAATTTACCCATGAGTTGCAATATCCTAAGACTCTGGGCAACCTGGTCTAGTGGTTGGCGACCCTGCCCATGGCAGGGGGGTTGAAACTAGATGATCTTTGAGATCCTCTTCAACCCAGGCCATTCTGATTCTATGATTAAGACTGATGACTTTGATTAAGCACATACAGTGGGCAAGGCCCACCAAGCTCACTGCGAGCTCACTCTTGAACCAGTGCCATGAAACTACAGAACAGGTTTCTGCAAATTAAATCCAGAATGATCTAAAAACAGGGTGTGGACATTGCCAATGAGCAACTGAGGCTGAGAATTAGAATTATTGTACGAACCAGAATTAGAAATGCAGACATAAGCTAAGTTCCTACTTGCTTCCTGAGCACTGTTTCTCACTGAAGTCTGCTCTCTCTTAACCAAAACCATATGGGATCTGGAAAAAATATCTAATTTTGCTGCAAACAGCTTGGTTCTATTTACCATCTTTCCACATGGAGCAGATTGAGAGCTCCAAGGAGAGACGAAGGTCTCCCATCTTAAATTCCTCCTGGTGAAATTTAGGTCCATTTTGTCAATTCGTTTTCTACTGCATGCACCGCATATGAAACAATTATCTTCTCCATTTTCCATAATACGATGAAGCATAACTGTCTCCACACTCCTCCAATGTCTGTGTGGTAGAAAGGAAGGGATTCTCCCACCATGGATATGCCTCTCCATAAAGTCCCAGAGGAGTATTTTGGCATGGAACTAGCATCCTGTTTCTCACCTACCATCAGCAGAGATCCAAATCTGCCTCACATCTAATGCCTGACACCTTCCTCTAAGAGAGTTTGACAAATGGGCAGGCTATGGGCATATAGCAGTTCGCTCCTATGCAGCTCAGGTAGGAGGCTGAAGCCCTGAAGGTTTCTGTGGCACAACAAAGCCATCTTACTATTCAGCAAAGTCCTCTCCATGTTGCTGGCAAACAAAGCGCAGCATGCTCAGTCCCTCTTACAGACCTCATGTCTGATCTCCATTGTCAGTGACTGAGGGTGAGGGATCGCTTCTGGGCACTGCAGCTCACTGTGTCGCCAGTGGCCCAAGCCCACTTTCTGAGCACATGCCCTGTGTGCCACTGGCAGTGACTACCCTGAAGTGGTTGGAATGACAAGACACTGTGATCGGTCCTACCTGGGCTCTTGTCCAAGAGACCTTGCTGCCCCTGCCCCTCATTATGAGCGATGGTCCCTCATGATGAGTGATGGTCACCTAGCTTCTCACCCTCCCTACAGGGAGTGAGCCCTCACAGCAGGGCACTCACTGCTAGTTTTGCTGGTCTTTTTCCAATGAACTCTAGCAGGAACGTTTGCAGAAGCCTATTCAGAAGTGCAAAACTAATTAGGAAAAGCCTCATGAGAAATAGGGCAGAGGAGCAGCACGGATTTTATATCACTGCTTCAGTGCCTCCACTCACCGCATCAATCCATAACAAGCACCAGGGCCATCCCTAGGCCCAGCTGTCTAGAATTTTGTCATGGGATAGACTTGTCATCACTTGCAAAATTCTGCCTGCCAGAAAAAGGTCTGTTTACCCTTCAGCCATCCCCACAGCAGTTTCACTGGCTTCCACCAAACAACTCATTCTCATGCCTCTGCCACAGCTCCTCTCCCAAACTCTGGCTCACCTTTTACAGATCCAGGAGGAACAGGGAAGCCCAGGAGATCCAAGTGATGCTGGCAATGACAGGACTGATCTCAGGATCACACACTCACCTCCCAGCTTTTACCACCTCCATTTTGTCAAGTCATTCCTTTTTACTGCAATGCTTATACTGCTGACATGGCTTTCATACCGCAAGGTACTCAGACAGGTTCACTAGGCCCTCTTCTGCAGGCTGGTCCTCTTCTGCTGTGGTTCCCTAGCATCCATGGAAAATGCCTTTCAAAATGTGCTTTGTGCTTTTGTTTATTTGTTTTTAGAAGGCAAACCAAGTTGTTAAAATTTCCCCTCAAACCAAATTGCACCACACCACATACACACTCAGGACCACTGAACTGGCTGTTTCCCCATACAGCAGATGCACAAGATAAGCACAAAATATGCATTCTGGCACAAGCTTCTCCTCAGAATTGTACCTACAGTGGCTAGGAATGGGAAATTGTCTAGAAATGGGCTTTTGGAAAGATATGGCATGGTCTAAGTAAATTGCTGGAAGGAAATGGGGGCATCTCACACACACACACACACGCATGCAGACATTCATTTATACCTTCATACCTTCACACAGCTCTGAGAGGTTTCCTTGCCTTCCTGGTGGCATAAACCACAGGCACCCAAAGGGAACAGAAGATGCAGGTGAACACAAGATCACAAACTTAGTGCGGTTTGAAGACTCTCTTTCTGATCTTCTGAGGAAGGAAATCTTAAGGAAGGACTGGCAAAGGGAGCACTCCACGGGATTCATGGGCTAAACAGGGTCCACCACTGCTCATTACAAGCCTATCCCCAGCCTTCAGGCTTCTGACCTTCAAGAAGCCAGGCAGTTGTGTGCAGACTGTCACCAGACTGGCTGGGGTCTTCCCTGCTGAGCACCTCTAGCTCCTCTGCCTGAGCACAGACATTGCTCAACCACACAGCCCAGATGCGCAACGAGATGACTGCATGGCCAAGCATTTTGATTCCCAAGGGGTTTACTTCACACCGTTTGACAGTGCAAGGGCCACAACAGTGCGACACCCCTCTAGAGCCTCCATCAACAGCCAACAGCCCTGCCTGGCCCACCGGCAGGATGGGTAAGCTTCATTGCCAGCTGACTGACACAGCTGCAGCCCCAATTTTAATTTGTTTAAAAGTGACCCTACAAAGGTCAATGGATTGATAAACTGCCCCACAAGAAAAGTATCATTCATGTGCAATTGTATATAACGTTAGCAAAGCCATGCAGTATCCACAGCTGAGGATTTACAGCTCATGCTTAGGCTACAGCAAAACTCCCAGATCAGGATTTTCAGTAATATATGTCTGAAAATTCACATCTGTATGTTTTAGGATATGAAAAAGAGAGCGCAACTTTTTTAAAAAAACAGCAACATCACTATTTTTTCAGGCTACTTTCTGACAATTAAAAATGCCTCCATGTGCCAAAACCAAAATGAATAGTTCCCTTTTCCCAGTGAAAACGCACTGAGTTCAAACCATTTCTACTGAAACTGTGAATTTTGATGTGGTAATAAAATGCTAAATTATAGTCAAATATCAGTAAAAATAGCCTGGTTTTGTTGTTGTTGTTTTGTTTGTTTGTTTTCTTTTTTGTTTTGGTGTTTTTGTTTTGTTTTTCAGAAATGCTATGGTCTTAATGTTTCTAATAGATACCATGGGATGCAAGACAGCTGTCAGACATAGCCCAGTGATTTCAGAGGCCCAGTCAGATTCTTGAAATGCCTTCAGCCGGGGTCCAGGGAGGCAATTCCATGTCTTGAAGGTGGCTCAGTTTCAAAGGAGGCAAAGGACCTACATATCTCCTCAAAACTGAGTCGCAGACCCTTTCAAAAGCAGGATATAGCTGTTCTCAAAACTTCTCACTTGCCAAGAATTCTATTCTGCTATTTCCCTTGGTTTACCTGGCCCCTTTTGAGGAACATTCTACCTCCAACAACCCCAGAAGGGAAGGTGTGGACTTTGCCTCCATAATCCCACACTGTGTTGCCAAAGAGCTTTTTTGCCAGGTTCGCTCAGCTGCACCAGTTCCAGCTCACCAGTCAAACATGATGTTGCCTTTGCTGGCTCCAGAACTATTGGCAGGTGTCAGCATCCCTTTGGCCACGTCTCCTCTAGAAGGGGAAAGAGGAACGGCAGTCAGATGGGTGACATAACTCAGAGCTCCCATTAAGGCAGGAGGAAAATTTTGGACCAGATGGCCTCTAGAAATCCCTTCCAACCCTAGCCATTCTGTGCAAATTGTTGTGAATCCTTAAGCTCCCAGTCTGTGAATCCTTAAGCTCCCAGTCTGTTGCAGACTTCTGTCATCTTCAGATGCAATCAGAAAAGGAGCAGAAAAATATAGAGTACAGGGAAAAATTACTCATCTCTCTAACTGAAGAGGATCAAAGAAAAGCAGAGCTCTCATCAGGCCCTGTGCACTGTTGAGATGATACATATTGAGATCAATTGCCATCCTGCTTCTGCAACCCATCCTGTCCCTGTGATGGCATTCAATAGAAAATCCTTAAAATATACTGAATGTGCTCTGTTTTTGTTGCCTTGTGTGGCCTTAGATCTCAACCCAGCTTTTGGAATCTGTCATCCTTTTATTTTTAAAGTAAGTTTGGCCACAGTTTGTGGCAGTGTGTGTCTATGGTTCTTGAAGGCATCAACACTGTCAACAATGACACTCATACAGATGTGAAGACCAAGTCGTTATATTGGTGGTGAGAGAAGGACATTAAGCTATTAAAAAGCATCCAAAGGAAGGATACGAAGATGGTGAAGGTCCTGCAGGACAAGGCGTATGAGGGGCGGCTGAGGTCCCTGGGTGTGCTCAGCGCAGAGCAGAGGAGCTGAGGGGAGGCCTCATGGCGGCTGCAGCTCCTCACAGGGAGCGGAGGGGCAGCGCTGAGCTCTGCTCTGTGTGACAGCGACAGGGCCCGAGGGAACGGCATGGAGCTGTGTCAGGGGAGGGACAGCTGGGGGTTAAGGAAACGTTATTCATCTTTTCCTAAGAGTGGTGAGCACAGAACAGGTTCTGCCCAGGGCAGTGGGTATGGTCCCAACCTGATGGATTGTTTGGACACTGATGGAGTGTTTGGATGCTGCTCTCTGACATACAGTTTTTTATTTTTTGTTTAGTCCTGTGTAGAGTCAAGATTTGGGCCCTATGATCCTTGTGGGTTCCTTCCAACTCAGGATATTCTATAATTCTATGATTCTATACATTCCTACATATCAGTAACCAAGGAATTACAAGTGCTTGTGGAAACACAGCTGTGCAGTGTTGGACTCGATGATGTCCAGAAGTCCCTTCCAAATCCTCTGAGTCAGTGATTCTGTGAACTTGCCCACATCTGTCCCATTGATGGACTTCTATTTAGTGTGGCCCCTTCCTTGTGCCTTCAACAATCTGGATGTGGTAATGAGTTAGGAGCTCTCTCGCATGCAGTGGCACAGTACTGACAAGTGCACACTGAGATCCCATCTGAACCTTTTGCTAGGTGTACTATGACAATATCTCACCACATGGGCACTGAGTGTGGGCCATGACTGAGGACATGCGTGACACCAGCACTTTTGCTGACCATCATCCCATCTCGGCTCATTGAAACAAGCAAATGAAGAAGAATCTAGTTATTCAGGCAAGTTCTGTTTTTCATAAAGGCACATCACCCATCATCAATTAGCCTGATGAATGAGACAGAGTCAGCTGCCTGGAAGAGACTGAAAACAAAGCAATTAAAGGGAAAAAGAAAATAAACAAACAATCAATCAGACAATGGGATCCCAACTTCCCAGTCAACAGCAAAACCCTTTTTTTTTTTTCCTTGCATCATTTTGGAGGTCAGCAGCACTTCAGTCATAACTGAATGATAAAAGCAGCTTGCTCATGCTGCAGATCAGCATTTCAGACAAACCTCAAGATTTCTCACTCCCTGCCTGAACCACAGGAAAGTCACCATAACACAGTGCCCTCCTAGGACTGTACCTGAACCAAAGACCACGAGGATGCTACCCACCCCAGCAGCCCCATGGTGGGAGCAGCCTAGCCATGCTGCCACCAAGCCACGAAAGGTCAGAACCTTCGGAAACAGACTGGACAGCAAAAACATAGCTTTGAAGAAAGCTCTAAGGGACAAAGAGTGAAAGAAAGAAGAAAGGGTTGAGGCGGAGATCATGACATGACAAAGAAATGCTGTACAGCAGTATAAGATTTCTGGCTGTATCCAAATCACTCCATAACCCATAGCTCCATAGTCATGTTAACCACTGCTGGGTTTCCTCCTTATGTGTATGTACGTGAAAGACATGAATGTTACTGGCAGCAAAGCCAGCAACTCATGGGTAAACAAGCCATCTCTGGGACTTCATCTGAAGTGGCTAGGGTCAGACAACAGGACAAGTGAAAGCAGCATCCCACCAGCATCTCTAGCCTGCCGTGTTGTCACATTTAAACAGCAGCCAAATAATTGGAGCAGGATACTAGGCCATAGGCAAGCACTGGCAGCCTGCTGCCTTCAGGAATACTGATATGATACTTACAAAGATAGCAATATGCAGCATAGCCTGTGCTATCAGCCATGGACAATGTCCATGATTTGCTGCCCAAGCCTGCACATGATCGAGGTACTTGGCCCTTATGCTGACAGTGGTAGATTTCTCAATAGAAGGTCCATGTCTTAAGCCATACAGTTTCCGTCATCAAGAGATTTCTGTTTTCTTCAACAAACTTGAGAATATAGCTCAGCAAAGCTAATAATTAGCATAACTAAGCCATGTGTACTTCCCTGGCATAGGATCTTTGATCTTGTCATGGTCTAAAACAGGTTCATCCACCCCTCTGATGACCAATAACCAGGTACATGTTGTTATAGCCTTCAGGCCTCTGGTATCACCCAGTGCTTTTACTTTGAAGATCTCCACTCTCATCCTATGCCTGTGCTCCTGAGGCTTTATCTATTCACCCTATATTAACTTTGCTAGTGCTGTCATATAACCTGGTGCACCAGGTGTCCCAGGGTGGCCAGAAGAAAACACAGGAGTCGCTAACAAATAATAGCACTCACAGTTCCTGCTCCATTCTTCAACAGTGGCAGATTTCATGAGAAGGAAAGTTTGTCAGCCTGATACATCCTTGTTCTCTGAAAAAGATGCTTGTATGATGTCCATAAGCAGCTCTCTTATCTGTAGAATGGCAACAGAAGATGAGGCCTTTATCAATAGTTACTGTCACTAAAAAAACACATGAGGCAAGGTTAGATGGCTACAGGCCTGTCCTTTCCTCCAGATATTCCACAGGACATGTCAAAAGTGATTTTGTTCTCTACTGGGAACTCTGAGGTACAGACCATAACTATGAAATCCACAAGTATTCCATCAGATTTTTCTGCTCTCCTGGTGCTGAATTCCCAACAGCATTGAAATGACTATGATCAAGACCTCAGAAAAGATCAGAGAGGTCTCATTCCTGCTCTGCCCCACAAGCTAGCAGAGCTGAGTATGGATCAGTTTTGGGATCTCTAACTCTCTGTTCATAGAGACCTCTCACTGCCTCCTCATCTCAGTCCCACACTGTACCATTGTAACAAAATTTCACCTACTCTTAATTTTAGGTCGTCTCTCTGCTTGTCTTCTCCAAATGTGTTTTAAAAACCAAGAAGGGGATTTACTGCCCAGAGTGAGGAGGTCAACAGCCTGACTTCACAGATGCTCTTTGCTTTGAGGATGCTTTATTTTTCATGACAGCTCTGGTCTGCCAATGTGGGTTCCGTCATTGCCTCTTTGCCCAGAAGTGCATTAGTGATCTGGGCTGGCTATAAATACAAGTTGATGGTCTTGAAGACCTCATGCATAAAAGTAACTTTAATTTTATGCTCATTTCCTTCCCCCTCCTCCTCCTCCTCCTTGAGGTTTTGGATAATGTCTACCTGAATCTATGTATCTTCTCTCTCCCCCCTTTTCATCAGACCCTTCTTTGGTCCATCTGCTATCTGCTTACAAGTCTTTTGGGAAGATATTTTAGAGACTGTGTTTCATCACAGTGCCGAGGCTTATTTGGGTTTATGTCTTTGGATAGCTTCCAAAGGACTTTATCCAAGGGACTTAATTAGTCACCATTAATAAAGTGTATAAACAGCTGCTTAGGAGAAAAAAAACAGATCATAAAATCAAGTATTTTAACAAGGCCACTAGGCAGCAATTATATGCGAGAAAGAAAAATGCTACCAGACCACCCTGTGCCAGCCTTGGGTGACATTTGAAAAAATGCCAGGGAAATTTAATTTCTGGCACCCTTCTAAGTTCTGGCAGCAATGCTGGAACTGCAGAGCAGCTGCACTCCTTAGAGCCCTCTACTCTTTTTCTCTCCTGAGGATGAGCACAGGCAACCAAGGGTGGGAAGCGGTCACGTCCCCACTAAACCATGGGCCCTGTAAGGTCTGTCCTAAAAGCATTTTTTAAATAATGTGACTGTCTGAACATGCTCTTGAGCTGACATTTTGTGAAAGACCACCAGGAAATACATCTCCCTTTGGGTCTACATGTGAAGTGGCATCTAGCAAAAACTGCTATATAACTATATGGCTGAACTTAAACAGTGATGATTGATGCGTGTATTGGCCTGGGACCAAAGCTATTCTGACTGCAACAGGAACCACTGCTGCACAGAGGAGCAGCTGAGGCAAGTGGGGATGTTCAGTCTGGAGAAGAAGAGGCTGTTGGGAGGCCTCATCATTCTCTAAAAGAATCTGAAAGGAATCTGCAGTCAGGAGGTGTAGGTCTCTTTTCTCAGGTCACGAGCACTGGGATGCAAGGAAATGGCCTCAAGTTGCTCCATGGGAGGTTTAAATTGGATGTCAGGAAGTATCTCTTCATGGAGATGGTGGTCTAGCATTGGACCAGGCTGCAGAATGAGGTGGTGGAGTTCCCATCCCTGTAGTTTTCTAAGAGATGTATGGGTGTGACATTATATGATGCAGTCTAACAATGCAACTTGGTAAGTCAGGTTGATTGGTGGACATGATGATTCAGAATGTCTTGAACCTAGATGATTTTATGATCAATTATTCTAATCTAGTATTGTTACTTTGTGAAATATCAAGAGATATTAAAACGTTCTTTCTAAAAACTGCTTGAACACTTTGGAGATTTGAAAGAAAGGAAAGGGAAGGGGGAAGGGAAGGGAAGGAGGAAGAGGAAAGGGGGAAGGGAATGGCGAAAGGGGGAAGGGAGAAAGAGAGGGGGGGAGGTGGAAGGGAAAAGGGAGGGGGAGAGAAAAGGGAAAGGGAAAGGGAAATTAAAAGGGAAGAGGAAAGGGAAAGGGAAAGGGAAAGGGAAAGGGAAAGGGAAAGGGAAAGGGAAAGGGAAAGGGAAAGGGAAGAGGAAAGGGAAAGGGAAAGGGAAAGGGAAAGGGAAAGGGAAAGGGAAAGGGAAAGGGAAAGGGAAAGGGAAAGGGAAAGGGAAAGGGAAAGGGAAGGAATTTTATTTTGGGATATGGGAATGAGAGGATAGTCTCACTCCAATGGAAAGTTCAGGGCCAAGTGAATGGGCCAAGATAAGCTTAAAGCTGAAGGGCAATTTGAGATTTCCCTTCAAGGAAGCGTACAGTCAGGGAGGGCATACTGGTTGGCAAGTCTCTGGGGAAGGTAGGGAGGAGTAGCTGAGGGGACATCAGCACAAGAGGGGCTCTCCAGGAGCCTCACGGCACAAAGAGGTCAGGTTCTGCCAACACACACACAAAAAAACCAAGCTGAAGTATCATAGTGGGGGCCATGCATAGTGAAAGTTAGCAATCATCCAAATCAATGCAGGAATACATCTTATGCTAGTGAAGGAAGTCACTGGTGGGGTTCTGCAGGGCTTCTTTTTAGGGCTAGGTCTCTTTAATGCTTTTGTCAGTAACTTTGATAAAAATTTCAAAGGTATACTAAGTAAGGTTGTGGATGACACTGAATTTTAGAGAGGCCTTGCAGAGAGATGTTGACAGAGGGCTGAACAATCACCAATTGCATGAAGTTCAACAAGAGTAAGTGCTGGATTCTGCACCTGGGAAGGGGCAGCCCTGGGAGAAGCTGGAGAACAGTGCAATGGAAAGGGATCTGTTTTGGCTGACGGCAAGTTAAATCTGAGTCAGCAGTGCACCATGGCAGTCCAAAGGGCCAATCATACCCGGGGGTGCACCAGACCCAGCGCTGTCAGTCAGGTGAAGGAAGGGGATGTCTCACTCTGCTCTGTCCTATGCGGCCTCATTTTGACCACTGGGTGCATCTGTGGATGCCACAATATGGGAAGGACATAAAGCTATCAGAGAGTGTCCAAAGGAGGGCTATGAAGATGGGGAAGGGTCTGGAGGGCAAGGTGTACGAGGAACGTCTGAGATCTCCTGTTTTCTGCAGCCCAGAGCAGAGGAGCTGAGGGGAGGCCTCATGGCGGCTGCAGCTCCTCACAGGGAGCGGAGGGGCAGTGCTGAGCTCTGCTCTCTGTGACAGCGACAGGGCCCGAGGGAATGGCAGGGAGCTACGTCAGTGGGGTCAGCTTGGGTCCCTTCCAACTCAGGATATTTTATGATTCTATTAACTCCTCGTTTCCCACAGGCTTGTTTTAGCAGAAATAAGTAAATTACCCCATGGATGAATAAAGATTGTGCCCTGCAGATGGTTCTGATTAAGCTGCTATTTTCTCCTTCAGGAAAAAGCACTTAATGTAAGATCTTAAGACCTGAGCAGCATGCAAACTGCATTGAAATAGGAAGACGCAGCTAAGTATGACACCTTAGATTGTTCCTTGACTTCTAATGCCCTTCAGAGATACGGAATGGAAAAACAAAGGGCCAGCTGTAAGTCTCACCATTTTCTATCCCAGGAGACAGCCTAGAACAGAAGTTTAATCTGAAAAGTTCTCAATGAACTAAAGCAGATTTTGGTGAGGTAGGCAGAGATACATGATTCATGGAAGGTGTTTGATGGTGCAGGTGAGAAAAGGGAGGTCTACAAGGAGGAAACACTAAAAAGAAATGTCAGTTTACAGCCAGGGAACTGTCCAAATCCACCACAGTAATTTCCACTTGATGTATCTGTATATAGCAGCAAAATCATTGAATCAGATAATCTAGGTTAGAAAAGGCCTTCAAAATACACAAGTTCAGTCTTCAACCTGCCCCACCAAGTCCCATCACTAAACCACGTGCAACATCTTTATGTCTCTTAAATACCTCCAGGGATGGGCACTCCACCACTTCTCTGGACAGCATCTACCAATGCCTGACCAATGCTTCTGTGAAGAAATTATTCCTGACATCTGATTTATACTTCTCATAGTGCAACTGGAGGCCATTCCCTCACTTCCTATCATTTGTCTCCTGAGAAAAGAGACGGACACTCTCCTCATTACAACTTCATCTCAGGCAGTCATAGAGGGCAATGAGGTCTCCCCTCAGTCTCCTCCAGGCTGAACAACTCCTGTTCCGTCAGCTGCTCCTCATGTGTCTTATGTTCTAGAATCTTCACCAGTATCTTACCTCAACTCTGCATGCACTTGAACAATTCAGACTTCTTCTTATGGTCATGATCTCAAAACTTAACCCAGTATAAGGTGTGGTCTCACCCTGAAAGATAGAATGAGAATACAGTGTAATTTCTTGTCTTGCTCTTTGGGCTGTAATTTTGTATGTCTAGCTGTCCTCAGTTTAATGTTCCCAATGTTTTTAAGTCAAAATGGCTCAGAGGTTTTTGAGCCTCATTGGTCTTTAGGATGGAAAAGGTAGGCTGGAGCTGCAAGCAGTTCAGGACGACTGCATGGGCTTTTCAGCAAAATCCTGTTTGCTGGAAAGCACCAGGCTGACGGAAGAGTCTAGGGAGGGAAGGATGCTGACCTGAGGAGCACCTGTAAGGTTAGCATTTGGATTTGGGTCATGAGACTCCCCTCCTCAAGCTCAAAATGAGCAACCTGCCTCTGGCTTCGCTCCATCAGCTCTGGACAGCCTTCCCATGCAGAATGGGACACTGTTCCCCCAGGACAAACACTCCCTATCTCCAAGTGCAGTTTCCAATGGGGTGCTCAGCATTAACCATTCTTTACAGTTTGGGCTGCTTTGGCAGGTGCTTTGGCAGCCCCAGCTGTTGGAAGAATGTGCCTCACAGCAGGATGTGGAGGGATCCCTATTAACTTATTCCATCACATTTTTCAGGGCAGGAGGGAGGTTCAGCCTCTTAGCTCCTCAGCTTCTTTGCAGGAGAACATGAACTTCTCCCTGAAGATCATAACAACATTTATTTATGAATGCTGTTGCCCTTTTTCTTGCACTGGGCCTTGGACATTTTTCCTCCTGTGCCTACAGAACTTCCTCTTTACTGCATGTCCCACTGTCTTACCCTTAACTTTTCTGGTCCCCTAAATGCTCCTCTGTGCAGCACTTATCCTTGTCGTAATATTATTTCGCTGTATAAATTCATCTGCAGATGCAATTTCTATGATAAACAGTCCTTGCCAGATAACCTCACTGTGCTGTGCAGATTCGGGATGAAACCCCTCTGCTCAGACTAGAAAAAAAAGGGAACAGGGAAGGTAAACGGTGAATGGGAAGGGATTGACATCAGGAAGATTTGACTCTCCTGTGAATTCCATTTGATGTGAGCTGCAGTGGTTTCCCTCAGTTTCTCCAAGGAGCCTGTACAGGTTCTGCAAGCTGCTGTGCATATGTTACTCTGAAGCTGCCTGACCTCCATTTTAGGCAGCTGCTGCAAAATTGAGTAAGATTTGCAAAATATTTATAGTGGCCAAAGCTGAATAGGCACATCATCCTTAGATGATGGGTATGATCTGAAGTTTAATCAGAAATTTGTGTGTTGTGTTGCCCAGGAAAGCTTTGTTTACATCCATTGGGCAAGCCACATTCAGATTTGACTGTTCAGGGCTTCATACAGCCAGGTCCTAGAAAACCCCAAGGTTAAAATGCAGAGCATTTTAACAATGTTCGCTGTCAGGGGAGCATCCTGGCTGGCAGAGAAAGCAATGAAAGTTGCTTTCATTATTCCACCTGAGCAGAGTATATTGGACTCTGACTGTAGTGAGAATGAGCACGGCATGAAAGCACAGCCACTAACGGTGAAAAACCCTCTGTTGGTGGTTTGTTTTGTGGAGGTTTTTTGCCCTTTTCTGGGCAGTGGGGGACAAGAAACTCAGAGACGGGTTGCAAGGTGGAGGCTGAGGAGCTTGGGAGCATGGCAGGGAGGGACAAACTAGCAGGAAGAATCTGTCTGAGGCCCAGGAGCTGGGTAAGGTGCTGAAGCTAGGGCTGGAAACTGAAGGAAGGAACACAGAATGGACTGGTAAGGAGGGAAGGAGAGTGCACAAACAGCCCCTGGACAAACAGCACAGGAAAATATTAAGGCTGGGTGAAAATAAGAGGGAACACTGAGATTTATCCAAATTATTTGAAATCTTTCACAAAAAGTTTTGGGGACAAGTGTGACTGACAAGAAGGGGTCAGTGCTAGAGGTTGGGGAATAAAAACAGACTGGAGGGATTTAGAGGAAATGGGCCAGGTTTTGGAGCAGTGGCCTCTCTCAGCTTAATGGACTCCTGTGGTGGAGCTGGAGAGGCAGGAGTTCGACCACTCCCTTGTAGTTAGCATGCACCTGTGACATCCTGTCACGTGCAGCTTCCTGCTTCTCATTACCAATCTATTTCTGCAGTCGTACCGTGTCATCACCTCCAATGGACTCAACCTGTCCAATATGTGAGTGGGGCCAGCACGTGCCACGTATTTGATTTTGGGGTAGGGAGAGGGAGAAAAGTAAATGAGAAAGGCATTGCACTAAACCAGGAGCATCCAACCTTCTTGGTTTGCCTGGGCTGCATTGGGTGAAGAGGAATCATCTTGAGCCGCATATACATAGGTTGCTCTGAAAGTAATGCCTCCTATTTATTTCCATGGAAATTATAACAAAGAGCACAATAGCACTTGATTGAACAAATTCTCAGCTACAAAACATGATTTCTTCCACATAGTCACCACAACAAGCTATGCATTTTTGGCAGTGATGAACAAGAGCCTGCATGCTGTGCTTGTAAAAATCTGTACTGTGGAGGTGACCTACTGTTGCTGTTGTCACTGCTAAAATGCACCACCCACCACCTCACTGTGTTCACATCCACTGTTTGGTCTCGGCAAACATTCAGCAAGCATTGAAGAATGTCAAGGGGTGCCATTTTTTCAATTCCACACTTTTGCTTCATCCGCACTTCCACATCAGACACCATTCTGTCAGACTGCCCCTCTGCTGCCATCTGTCACACAGCAATAACATGCAAGGGGATGTTGGTGGGGAGGCTCTACCCCTACTGTCATCCCACCAACATGATCCTCTGATGTTGTGGGCCAACATAGTAACATAGGACCTATTATTTCTGGAGCAGACCTCATTAAATATATAACATAGTTAATGTATATAAAGTAACAAAACTTATTTTAATTTTTAATGCATTTTATTAAAATGTATACAAAAGAGAGTAACAAAACCCTAAGATCAGTGGGATACATGACCTTGTTTGTGTCAAACCAGCGCCTCAGGATGGTTCGATGGCAGTGACTGCAATCCTCAGTGAGGAGAAGAGCTGCCGTCATCGTGGCACTGGACAGGGAATGGCCACAGGGCGAGCTGTGCTGGGCCGTGTGCGGGCTGCAGGCTGTGGGTGGGACATGCCTGCACTAAGCACTGTATTAATGAAAGTATAAAATTAAAAAAACTCCTAGCAACTATCGCAATTGAGATTCCCAACACAATTTAATTCAGTCCTGCCTCTGTGTGTGGTACAATCTTATCTAAATTAAATAATCACGTGGATTGTTATCTTGCTCCACTAGACCACTGCCACAGGGCAGACACAAGGTGGTCATTGGGTTTGTATCCCAGAGTGCTTAGGCTCAGGGAAACCATGGGCATGAACAGAACCACACTGGGGTGGAGTATGTGAAAGAGCTTACATAGAGCAGCAGCAAGGTCGGCTGGATTTTTATATTTTTCTCAAGACAGAGTAATATTAAGAACAGAGATAGGAAGAAGAGGTGGGTGCAGGGCTGTGGTAAGGGACAGCTGGGATGAAGGGTTGAGTCTGGTTGAGGGTTGAAGGGTTGAGTTATGTCAGGGATTAAGGGTTGAGTTATGTCTACTAGCATAGGAGCAAAGGTGCTGGGGAAGGGTTCAGCGCTGAGACTCTGCAAGGTGGGGATCTAGGTGAGAGTAGCAATGCCCATGAGTGTAAAGCTGCATTTCTGCTGTAGAAAAACAAGAAACATCCCTGCCTCAGAGGATGGTGACAGGTGTGAGGGCACATCTTTTTATTGATTCTTGGTTATCCATTATACACTGAATAGACAACATGAATTAAGCAAATTGCAGTAGCACCTTGTGAGACCAGTGTCCTAGAGCTGACACAAACACCTCGCTGACTACACTCCTTAAGGAAGCACAAACAAATAAACTGCATTTAAAAATGCTAAAATTAGGCAATGTGGCAATCCAGAACTGAGCTGCATTCTCCAGCCATTTGCACCCAGACTGCCACTCCCACAGCCCTCGTTAGACAGAGCAAGCATCTTGGCGTGCCCTTCTCCCTTCAGTTTTAAGCAGTCTGGGACTGTTTCCAAGCTCATAGCTACAACCAGTCTGCTGGGGAGACAAGAGGGCTTCCCCTTAACTACTCCATGCACAGTTTGCTTACACATAGAGGATGGATGACAGCTGAAGTAAATCAGACACATAAAAGTGTGGTCAGTTCAGACCATGCTGCACCATTCCAGAGCTCCCAAGCAGGCTGTAGACCCCTTCACAGAATCACAGAATCACAGAATGGCCCGGGTTGGAAGGGACCTCAAGGATCATGAACCTCCAACCCCCCTGCCAGGCAGGGCCACCAACCTCCCCATTTACTAGACCAGGTTGCCCAGGGCCTCATCCAACCTGGCCTTGAACACCTCCATGGACAGGACATCCAGAACCTCTCTGGGCAGCCCGTTCCAGCACCTCACCACTCTCCTGGTAAAGAACTTCCCCCTAACATCCAACCTAAATCTTCCCTCTTTCAACTTAAAGCGGTTCTCCCTTGTCCTGCTGTTATCTACCCTTTCAAAGAGTTTACTCCCTTCCTGTTTATAGGCTCCCTTCAGGTACTGAAAGGCTGCAATGAGGTCACCCTGCAGCCTTCTCTTCTCCAGGCTGAATAAGCCCAGCTCTCTCAGCCTGTCCTCATAGGGGAGGTGCTCCAATCCCCTGATCATCTTTGTGGCCCTTCTCCGGACCCTCTCCAACAGCTCTCTGTCTTGTACTGGGGGCTCCATACCTGGACACAGTACTACAGATGGGGCCTCACAAGAGCAGAGTAGAGAGGGACAATCACCTCCCTGTCCCTGCTGGCCACCCCTCTCATGATGGAGCCCAGGATACCATTTGCTTTCTGAGCTGCAAGAGCACACTGCTGGCTCATGTTAAGTTTGTCATCCATCAGGAACCCCAGGTCCTTCTCTGCAGAGCTGCTCTCAAGGACTGCTCCTTCCAGTCTGTATAGATGCCTGGGGTTCCTCCAGCCCGAGTGCAGAACCCTGCACTTTGCCGTGTTGAACCTCATTAGGTTCACCCGGGCCCACCTTTCAAGTCTGTCAAGGTCCCTCTGAATGGCATCCCTTCCTTCCTCCATGTCAACCGCACCACTCAGCTTGGTGTCGTCAGCAAATTTGCTGAGGGTGCACTCGATTCCATCGTCGATGTCATTGATAAAATGATAAAGAGCACTGGTCCCAAGACAGACCCCTGGGGGACTCCTCTCGTTACCGGCCTCCACCTGGACATAGAACCATTGATCACCACCCTCTGTCTGTGGCCTTTCAACCAATTTCTTATCCAATGAGTGGTCCACCCATCAAATCCACATCCCTCCAATTTGGAGATAAGGATGTGGTGGGGGACCATGTCAAAGGCCTTGGTCAAGTCCAGGTAAATGACATCGGTCGCCTTCCCCTCATCCACCAACACCGTCACTCCCTAAGCATGACCTTCCCCTAGTGAAGCCATGCTGGCTGTCTCGGATCACACGCTCATTCCTCATGTGATCGAGCATGTCATCCTGGAGGATCTGTTCCATGATCTTCCCAGGCACATAGGTGAGACTCACCGGCCTGTAGTTCCCTGGGTCCTCCTTGCTCCCTTTCTTGTAAATGGGAGTGACGTAACCCTTCCTCCAGTCATCTGGGACCTCGCCTGACAGCCATGGCTTCTCAAATATGATGGAGAGTGGCTCGGCAACTTCATGGCTTGCTCACTCTACAGCCTGACAGCGAAACCCTCCACCAAGAACACCTGTGAACACATCATCTGTAGAGACTGAGCAGGCTCGTTGTGGTCACCCAGCACCATTTGTCAGCCTGCCATGGGGCAGGGCTGGGTGTGAGCTTACAGGTTTGGTGCTGATCATGGCAACACTGAGCCCTTAGGGGCATTTCACACTTCCAGCTTCCCCATAAAGGCTAAAGCTGGTGTTTGGGCATTATAGCAATTAGTTGAAGGAGAGGGAGCTCAGGTGATGATTTCCTTGATACCTTTACTAGTAGGAAAAATTACTGAGAGGAACAGGAAAACCCAACTGACAAACACATGGCTAAGAGGCTGGTGCCATCAAAGGAATTTTGTTTTTGTTTTTGTTTAGCATGGGGCGTTTTATTCAGCCCCCAGCCTGCTGGTGACAAATGTCTCAACAGGGGAAAAGAATTCTCACCTGGGAGTCTGTGGGGCTTATTGAGAGGGATTAAAACTAGGTTTAAAGGGAGAAGGGGATAAAACAAAGCTTGCTAGAGATGAGCTTAGGAACTGCATGTCAGTGTTAGTGGTGAGACCAACAGCCCACCTGAAGTACATCTACACCAATGCACATAGAAGGGGTAACAAGCAGGAGGAGCTAGAAATCATTCTGTGGGAGCAAAACTATGACTTAGTCATCACTGGAGTGCTGCAATGGATAAGCTCTTTAGGAAGGATAGGCAAGGAAGGAGGGGCGGTGGAGTGGCTCTCTGTATTAGGGAGTGTTTTGAGGTTGTTGAACCCAATACTAGGAATGATGATATCAAGTCTTTACAGGTAAGGAACAGGGGAAGGCCAACAAGGCTGACATCCTGGTGGAAGTCTGTTATAGACTGCCCAACCAGGATGAAGAGACATGGTTGGACTAGATTATCTTAGTGGTCTTTTCCAACCGTGATTCTCTGATTCTGTCACTCTCAAAATACCCACTTCTAGTAGCAATGTGTATTCTCCGTATCTTCTCTCTCCTATTACCCTTACCTACAAAGAGATTATCCTGGATATCTACTATCCAGGCAGCCATGGTCTCAAGGCATACTCATCAAGGTTACTCATGTCTTTAAAATACTGCTTTCTGCAGTGTCTCCTCTCCTTGCCCACCACAAGTCAGCCCATGGCCACAGATGTATGAAGCCTGTTCCCTGAGACAGTGAGCCCTCTCATGCTGTGCTGCAGCAGGTCGTGGGCACTGCCCAGTCCCATCGGGTCCACTTGGAGCTTCAGGTCCAACCCAGACACCGCACTGCAGGGCCATACAGACCCCATCTCACACCTCGGGAAGCATCTTTGAGGCACTCAGGATACTTCTCCAACACCACCCTGCCGTTCAGCTTTCCCTCCACTTTCAATCTTCCATCCCGGGTTTAAGGCAGACTTCTGTAACCCTCTCCTTTCTAAAATCCCTCTCTCATTTGATCTTTCAACTAACAATTTTTCAGCTCCACGCCCCAGCTGCGGTCCCACCACCCCACCTTCCCACTCACCGAACCCCCAAAAGGGCTTCGCCCCCACGGGCCGCCGCCTCTCCCGCCCCCCGCCACTGCGGGTCCCCGCCCGCCCCCGGGGCCGGGCCGGGGCGGGGAGGAGGCGGCACCGAGCCCGAGCCCCGCTCGGCCGCGGCGGCGGGGCCCGGTGGGCAGGGGTAAGTCTCACTCACCGCCGGCCCCTTCCCCTCCCCGAGCCCCCTAGTCGCCCTCACTCCCCGCAGCCCGATAAAAGGTGGGAGGGAGGGAGCACGGCGGGGATGGGGGTAGCGGGGCTTTGCTGGCGGAAGGGGATATGATAGCGCTTTGGGTTGCGATGAGGAACGGGAGGGACCCCCTAGCAAACCGTGCAGCACGAAAGCCTTGTGTCTTTCGTTCGTTTTCTCGGGTGGCTTTGCTTATGGGCTGGGCAGCTGATTCCAGTGCTACGGACCTTGCCTTTCGTGGCCCCAGACAGCGGAGCCTTGTCGGTGTACAGCGAGCCCTGACTTGGGGGACTGCAGAGGGACTGCTCTGTGGAACGCCGTTCCTGGGCTCGGCAGCAATGCTGGCTCCACTGGAAATGAATTCTTCACATGCAGCGGGGGCTTAACTTCTTGGTCGGGGTCAGGCAGAAGAAAGACAGAGAGGAGAGGCAAGTGCAATCACTCGCAGATGAAACGCTCATGGTAGGAGATGGCTTCACCCTGTCCTGAAGGATGTCTGCGTTGGTGGGACGGGGAAGATCAGCTGCCATCCCGTTCAGCCCTCATTCTCTCACAACCACAGGCTGGCATGGGCGGCTTAGTTTGAGGGATGCTTCTACGAAAGGGATTGGAGTAATTATCACCTATTACACAGCTACAAGTGCATACATTGTGGATGTTTCTCTTCAGCGGTAAGGTGGAGCAAGGACTGTTATTTATAGTGCTGGCATTGCAATGTTCTGTCCTTGCCTTTAGTACCTGTCTTGCTGATAATGAGTTTAACAATGGGAGCACTAGTAAAAAAAAGTAAAATAATAATAATAAAAAAAATCAGATAAAAGGGATTGAATGCCATAGGACAACCCTGGGACAGCAGCTTTCATATACCTTGAAAAAATCAGCATGGTAAATCAGGAGAAAATCAGCCTCCTGAATCAAAAAAGGCCAGGTTCCCAAGCACAATTACAAGCCCATTGTAAGGAAAAAAAACTGCAGAGCTTGCTTCATGCATCTTTCCATTATTCCATCCCAAATGACAAGTTGATTTGCTCTTCAGCAGAGGAAGTGTATCTTCCAGCCAGGCATGGAATACACAGAGCACAATATGGATGAGATGGGGGCTGCACTGAAAAATTTGGCATGCTAAGCAGGGTTGAAGCTGAGCATCATTTGAACAGAAGGCCTGGGACGAGAACACATTGTAGGAGAGGAGTAATTCAGCCTGTGGTGCTCACTGTGAGGTTGCCAGGGTTCAAGAGCCTTCTTGAGCAGTGCAGGTGCAATCTCTGCCAGGCTGCTGAGCTCTCAACTGCATGAAGATATTAAAAGAGTTTTCTTTAATGAGGGAAGAAGGAGAGTGCTTCCCAGGGAAAAGATGGGACCTCCAAGCTCTCATTTGGGTAAATGTGTTGGGTCTTCCAAGTGCTATGGACTGCTTTGTTTTAGACTGCACTTATGCCCAGCTGGCCTAACTGGTACTGTGGTGTGACTTTGGTGCATGTTAAAACTACTGCCGCTTTCCTCATAGTTGTATTGATTGGTAAGATGAACTGTTCAGATGGCAGCCCAAAGAGACAGCTGGACCCTGAGGTGCACCAGGCCCAGCACTGCCAGCTGGGCGGGAGGAGGGGTTGTCCCACTCTGCTCTGTGCTGTGTGGCCTCACCTCCAGCACTGGGTGCAGCTGTGGGTGCCACAGAATTAGACAGACATAAAGCTATTAGAGAGCATCCAAAGGAGGGCTGTGAAGATGGGGAAGGGTCTGGAGGGCAAGGGCAAGGTGCATGAAGGGCAGCTGAGGTCCATGGTGTGCTCAGCACAGAGCAGAGGAGCTGAGGGGAGGCCTCATGGTGACCTACAGCTTCTCATGAGGGGAGCAAAGGGGCAGAGCTGAGCTCTGCTCTCTGTGACAGCGACAGGGCTGGAGGGAACAGCATGAAGCTGTGTCAGGGGAGGGGCAGCTGGGGGTTAGGGATAGGGTCTGCACCAGAGGGTTGTGGGCATAGAATCGATCTAATGGAGTTCAAGGAGCATTTGGACAGCGCTCAGACGTAGGATTTGGATTTGGGGTGGTGTTGTATTGAGCAGGGGGTTGCATGCAATGATCCCTGTGGGTCCCTTCCAACTCAAGATAGTCTGTAATTCTGTGGTTCTATGGTAGCAGATGAAATATTGCATTCTTCTTTTGGCTTAGATTCAGTGACAAACAAAACAGGACAAACTAGACTGTAAAATAAAGCTTTGCCTTTATTTGAGCAGAATAAAGCCCTCTAAATTTGACTTGAAGTAGCATCGCAAATGAAATATGACAGACATATACCATCTACCAAAAGTTGTCATTCTCCAGAATTATTGTATGGCTCAGTTTTCACTCGTCTCTTTCTCTTTGCAGCAGCATCCCCATGGCACTCTTCACAAGAGCCAGCAGCCATCTTAATACCACCAGCTCTGTTCCCTGTGGAGCAGGTAACACAACAGAACCTGACCTGCCACGTTCACACGCCTACTATGCCCTCTGTTACTGCATCCTGATTTTGGCTATCATCTTTGGGAACGTGCTGGTCTGCTTAGCTGTGCTGAGGGAGCGCACCTTGCAAACCACCACAAACTACCTTGTGGTAAGCCTAGCAGTGGCGGACTTGCTGGTGGCTACTTTGGTGATGCCATGGGTAGTGTACCTGGAGGTGAGTACATCTTGGAAAAGTCAAGCAGCATTGAACTGAGGTACAAATTAACTGGCATGACCATGTGCATTCAGGATAGGCCAGCTCTGGGACAGATAAAGCCCGTTTGCATTTCAGCCTCCCAGCTAGCTCTGGAGCAGTTGTGGTGTGTGTGGTGGCCCACGGGTGGCCCTAGGAGACCATAGTCAAGCTGGAGAAGTACAACCCACCAGCATATACCCTGAGCCCAGCCCTTTCTGGCACAGCTCTTTTAGTTTGAATGGCAACTGGGCTACCTCCAGTGATGTCAGCTTTGGATCTCAGTGTGCTAACAACACTTTAATTTGGGTGCCCTTGAAGCTGCCACTACCAGCTAGGGGGGTTGCCGGTGGGCACTATGATGGATTAGGAATGACGGGGGAGGCAAGGGGGTGGAAATATCTTAAAGGAACTCATCTCAGAGTCCAGATCAGTCCCTGCCTGCTGGCAAGAAAACAAAAGAATGGTCAAATCCTCATTTCTTCTGGAGCTTCAGAGCCTTAATGTCTGTGATGATAGCTCCAAGTAACATTACCTAAGCAGGCTGACAAAGAGATGAAGCTATGGATCACGCTCCAAAATCTCTTTAAGTCAAGTGAGGGTTTTCACAATAACTTCAAAGGATTCATCAAGCCCTCAGGGTCTTATTCTCACTTTCCCAAGTTTCGCACATTGGGCTGGTGTAAATCTGTAGTAGCGTGACAGTGGCAGTATGAAAAACATTGTCAGATACAGGGTAGTAAAAATGGACTCCAAATTCCCCCACACAGTGGCAAAATCCTGAATTACTGAAGCCACTCCAGCAGTAAACATTTTTGCTACAGTAAATACAGGAAAGCACACTACAGCTGGCATTTGTATCTGTTCTCTTTAGCATTTTCATGCTAACTCAAGTAAATTGGTAGATCCAGAAAAATTAGAGTGAATGCCTATGAGCCATAAGCTTTCAGCTGTGCCCTGTCAGCCCTGTTCCCATGATAACAGAGACAGAACAAGCCTCTGAGCTATGACCTCTACGAAGCCTTGTGCTCCTTCTCTAAGGGGCAAGGTGGGATCAGGCCAGAGGGTGGGAAAAGCATTCTGGTGACAGCTGCCCGCCTTTGGCTGACCTCCTTCCCACAAAGCAAAGCAGTAGCAGAGAGTGATTTTAACTTGTGTATATGGACTTTACAGTGCATGAATAGAAAGTAGGACAATACAGGACAACTCCAGCAAATGCCAAACCAGCTGTGCATGTGCAAGGATATCTGATCAAGCAGCAGCGGAATGGCAGTGGTCTGCAGCCCTCCTCTGTCAATAGGGCACATTGAGTAGCCAGCAGATCTCTAAAGTTTGGCATTGAGTGCAGGCATTTCCCTTATGTTAAACCAAGCCTCTCCCAAACTGTATCCATTGTAGCCTCAGCAAGACCGCAATTAAGAGAAATTAAAGGTCTGTTCTGTGTACAAGCATCATTAATTAGTAAGGGCATTGATGGTTAATTATTTATGAAAATAGTATCACTGTGGAATGAAAGAACAAAGGATCATAATCCTGCTTGTGTGATCATGTTCCTAATGAAGTTAGTAGTGATATTTAGACTAATCTGTGTGGAGCAGTCCTGGAGCTGCTCTGCAGGATGTGTGCCCCTCGGTGGTGTTGCCTCATGGGGTAGGAAGTGGTGTTGGAGAGATGGAGGCAATAAAGAAGGGAAGAACAATAAAAAGCAAGGAATAAGGAAAGGAAAGCCAACCCAATAAAAAAAAAATAATTGACTATGCATTTTGATTACACCTAAAAAGTATTTATTAAAATCAAATTTAATTTCAGACTGCTCATATAGGAATATTCCATTACCTCAAACATAATTTCAGTCTCGAAAGAAATCACAATATGCATTGCATTAGGAAAGACTTACCAGTTGCTATTGCTGTGGAGAATGTGTATGCTCAGGGGTGCATCTGTGGAGCAGCCTCTCCCCCCAGCAGTTTCCCACTCGTCAGCTGGCCTGTCTGAACGCATGCTTTTAGTTTCTCTGGCCATGCAAAAGTGTAAGTGGGATTTCTCAGCTGCAGGGTGCTAATGGCATCCCCAAGAAGAACTTTCTCTTAAATACAAAGCTCTTTAAGTGATCATGCTTAGAGGCACAGCTGCTTACAAACCTGATGCAACTTTGTGTTCATGCTTAATTTATTCCTATCCACGCATCATTATTTTAATGTGATTTACAGATTCCTTTGTTTATTCTTAGGGATTCAGGAATGATGGATTTGCATACGTTTATGAATGCACAGAAATGGTTTTCAGATTGGAAGACTTCCTAAATTTAAAGATAATAATGCTGCAGTTTTGTGGATAAAGCAGGCTGGTCACCATGTAGGATAAGGTGAGAGCCTGACCTGAATGGTCCATAGGGAGCATTAGCTGTTCTGTCTTTGACAGAACCAGGATTTCATCCTGGACTCTGTTCTCAGTTCTGCTGCACACGCACTGAGTGGTAATGAGAGATTGTATCGGCTCATCTCTATGAGATTTGCTCTCATCATCTGTAAGAGGAGAATATTATTTAACCATCCACTTCATCCACGCAGTTGTGAGGTGACATTCAATTAATACCTGCAATGTGCTTTGAGATTCCTGGATAAAAGACTCCAGAGGGATAAAGAATAGGTGCCCTGCCAGCACATGAAAACCATGGCAAGTTATTGCTTCTGTAACAAAGATGAGTGGAACAAGAAAATAAAGAGCAGAAATAAAATTTAAAAGCATGAACAAGGCCTATAATAAAAAGGCACTTCTTTGTTCAATTCTGGAATAAATTCTGTATTCTCATGTATGTAAACATCAGCTTCTTCACTGACTTCTGTGGGGCTGGCCCTCATTTTAATTCTGACTGGTGGAAGCTCGAATGGGTTTTAAGCCCAACATTTTGATCTGCCAAGCGTCCCCTGAATACAAGCAGCAGCTTAATATACAAGTGATGTGATCTGAATACATCATCCTGAGAGGGTTCACATCAGAGCCATTCCCACCAACGACTTCAGTTTTAATGGTCCACATTCCCAGAGCTTCTCTTTGGGCTTTGTGTTCAAATATGCTCAGGACCTTAGAAACTCCTTCCATTAAGTGCTTGCACATCTGCTGGGGTAGCAGCAGCTGGCTTCATGCAAACACCTGCCAGCAATTCCTGGTGAGATATTCTTCAGTCTTCACAGATCACACACACACACACACACACACACACACAGAGCATTGTATTTTGCCTCACACTACAGAAGCAGACTTTGCTAGGTCCCACTGCAAAGATTTTCAGCATTTATAATTATTAGATGTTTCGAAGTGGGCAAGCAGGTCTCAAAATCTGCAGCTAATGCACAAATGATGTGGGATTTCCTTAAAAAAGGAACCTACCTGATCAAGTCTCTGATTTCAGAAGGGCAGCCTTCAGTTTGTACATCTTGTAGCTTTCTAATTGTGCAGAAAATCTCTACGGTAGGTTTTGTTTTTCTTCTTTCTCTTTGCTTGCTGTTTTTGAAAAGGAAACAAAGGAGCCCCAAAAGTACCAGAAAATTTATAAGAAAACTGAAGATGAAAGCACAGTTCCTTTCTGCGTTTTGCAGGTTGATTTCCATTTCTGTCCCAGGCATCCATTCAGTGCCAGGGGATCTAATGTTCCTCTGGCAGTCAGTTCAGTGCCTGACTTCTGACACACAGCAGCTGGGCCCAGCAGAGAACACCCTGAAGGCAAAGCTCACCTCAGCAAGTTACTGTACCCATGTGCAGGAGTGGTGGCACAGGAACAGTCAAAAACATGACAGTTTCTCAGGATGATTTCTTGAACAACCTTGAAAAAAAATCCATACAGAGTGCATCAGTGTTGCTTCTCTCTGCAGTGAGCTGCATCCCTCTCAGGTACTGATGCTTGCCACAGTGTTGACCCATTGACCTACAAGAAAAGGGTACCCCTTGTGGCACCATTGTTGCATTCAGCAACAACGATGTTAGCCACCTGTGTTAGGCCTCTGCACGCACTGATCCATAGCCTGATCAGGGCCAAATGACTGCAGACACACACCAATATGATGAGCAGCAAAATGGCGTTTATTCACTACTAAACACAGCTTATATACATTTTACCTACAAAACCGTGCTGTCATGTCCCACTCTGATTGGTTCACACCAGATAACATTGTGCCTCATTTGGCCGTTTCCACATTCTTTTCTCATCCTTCTTCTTCTCCTGTTTTCTCTGCATCAAGGTCAGCACAATAGCACTGTCTCTCTATGCTTAGGGAGAGGCCTGTCCCGTACATCCCGTAGCCCCGCAAGACACCTACTACAACACACCAGAGGCCTGACAGGTAGGTTGCTGGCATATATTCACAAGATCACAGGACAATTCTGGGGACCTCAGGAGGCCTCTGGTCCCAGTCCAACCTCAGGCAGAGTCAACCATGAGGTCAGAACAGGCTGCTCAGGGCTCTGTCCAGTTGGTTCTTGAAAACCTTGAAGGATGGTGCCTGCACAGCCTCACCAGGCAACCTGATCCACTGCTTCATTACCACTTTAAACCTCTCTTCATTGAGTGAATGCCTGTTGTCTCTTTTATTTTCCTACCACGCTGCTGAGAAAAGCCTAGCTTTTCAGTAATCTGGCTCCAACTCTCTTAATACGTCCCATTAGATACTGAGGGGCTGTTGCTAGGTCCCCACAAAGTCACTCCTCCTCCAGGCTGATCAAGGCCTGTTCCCCTAGCTTCTCCTAAGACAAATGCTTCAACTCCTCAGGACTATATCAGTGGCCCACTGCTGGACTTAGTCCAGTTCATCACTGTCTTTCCTACGCGGGGCCTCAAAACTACATGCACTACTTCAGATCTTAGCTGTATTCACTCATTAGGCTTATCTGTTGTAGAGCAAGCTGCTTCCTTGTTCATCTTCTGCAAGGAGCAGGTGCTCCTTGACCACCTCCCTCTGAGCCAGGCCGCCATTGCAGCCTCAAGGAGAGCAGACCTACGCACAGCAGTGCCACACAGTGCTTGGAGCATGCTGTTGCCAGATGAAAACTTCAGCTGCAAAGATGTCAGCATGTGGGCCTAAAGTGTATTTCTCCATCACAGAGATTGGCCACAGCTAAGCTTTCATGATTAAAAATTCAAAGCAAGCAGAACAAAAGCTAGACAAGGTAGTGACCCAAAACCCTTTGTCTGAATAGATTTTGATTCTCATTCAGATTGAATAATCAAAATCTGTAACTGAGATAAGAATCCAGATGAGGTTCTGGAGAAGCCTTGGGTCTCAGGTCTCTGTTTCATGCATAAATGCATAAGATTTGCGGCATTTTTCAAGCTCAGTGGCTACAAGAGAACTCCAACAGAACTCCAACAGCTAAGCTGAGGAACACTTAGCCCTTAGGTTTCCTCAGAGAATTCTTAATCAAAGAATGTATACAACTATATCATATTTAATTCAATGTATCATGCTAAGCCATAAGAAAATGGACAGCTGCTATCTATTTCTGCATACTGCCTCCTTCTGTAAGAATAAGTAAAGCAGTTAAATTGAGCTCCTGGATTCTCTGTGACTCACCACACATTATCCTGAATACAACATAGATGCCTCAGTTTTGCCCTGAGCATCACAGTGAACACAAATTCATCTCGATGTTGAGGAGCTTGGAGGAGAGCACTCTCTTATACACAGCTTTTTAGAACTTTATGAAGAACAGGGCTGATGGCTTTGTGATTCCTGATGCAGGTGACTGGGGGAGTCTGGACTTTCAGCCGCATCTGTTGCGATGTCTTTGTCACGATGGATGTCATGATGTGCACAGCCAGCATTTTAAACCTCTGTGCCATCAGCATTGACAGGTGAGTACCAGGTACATACAGGAGAATAGCCCAGGGGGGTGTAGGCCCCAGACAACCATGGAAGGAATGTGGATGTGGGGTTTGCACAGGCAGCACCAGCATCCTCAGGAACATAAGCTTTCCATCAGGTCTGTCACTGTCTCTACAGCCATGAATATGGCTTAGCCCACTATGTGCTAGAAGATGTCTACACTTAAGAAAAGGTAGAGATACACAAGCAACAAAGCATTATGCATTGATAGTCAGCCACATCCTCATTCCTTCTGAAGGTAGAAACCAGAATCAATCATCTAGTTCCCACTGAGTAGAGACATTCCCCCAGGGAGATTTACTAAACAAAGTACTGCCATATACATACGGAGAGGAGAAAGTTATCGCTGCATTATCTTCAGCCTTGTCCTGTTTTTCTGTGTCTTATAATTCAGCTTTTTCTAGGCAGCATTGAGAGCTGGGAGCCAAGACCATGGCACATGTGGTCCAGTTAGGCCCTAAACTTTCTCTTTACGGGGATCAGAAGGGGAAGGAAGAAGCACTACATACTGTACCTTTGTAATTTCTGATTCAAAGCTAAAGAGGCAGCTCTCAGCAATGGACTGGACCAATGTTTCTCCATAGGAGCGTCTTTCCCCATTTCAGTTTAGTTCTGCCACTGGGTGATCCTCAAGCCAAGACTCTTGAGCTTTCCAAATCCCAAGCTTGTGGAGCTGTTTTCTAGGGCATCCTGGCACCCAAATGTCCCTGAATACATGCCGGTGGGCAATCATCTGGTTGTCTACAAGGCCAACACCAGGGAGGGCAGCGGAGGCACAGCAGAATGGGCCATGGTTGCTCCAGAGAGTGCTCCTTCCCAGCAGTGCACTTCTAACCCTAGGGGGCTAAGGGGCCCATCTGGTACCACAAATTTTGTAGCTTCACAACGCCAACAGTTCTGCACACATTTCTTCCCAGTGCTGCCAACTAACTCTGTTTTCCTTTGTTCCTCCCCACAATACCCTGCTTACCATTTTTGCAAACTGCTGATCCATCATCTGATCATCTTTCCTCCTCCATCTCTTCATCACTTCTACCATCACATTCCCTATGTGGCTTTTCTTCCTCCTTTTAAAACCTGATGCTTTTCCTCCCACCATTCTTACCTCTCCTTTTTCTGGAGCTGGTTTGGTTTACAGATACACTGCAGTGGTGAAACCAGTGCAGTACCAGTACAACACTGGGCAGAGCTCCTGCAGGAGGGTCTCTCTCATGATCGTGGTAGTCTGGATGCTGGCATTCGCAGTGTCATGCCCTCTCCTCTTTGGCTTCAATACTACAGGTAAGTGACATCCTGAACAATAGCAATCCTGGGTGGGGCTGGCAGTGAAGCTGCTCTTTATATGGCCAGGTTATTTAGCACGGAACCTGCAGGTTTTTGAAGCTATAGGAAATTTTAGGGAACTGAAAAGAGCATCTCGGAAGATGTCAGGAATGGGAGAAAGGACAAAGGAGAAAGGATCTTCTAAGGAAGAATGGAAATAGAAGTTAGAGAAGTGGGCACAGCTGTTGGCCAGAAGAACAAGCAGATGCGTGATGGGTCATGCTAGAAGATCTGAGGCAGAGCTGGTTTTAAACACTGTTTAGGTGACTGGGTAGGCCACAGTATAATTTGCAATAAAGGAGACTGGAGATGCTTGCTCTCCATAAGCTGCCCTTATCCCTCATCCAGCATATTACCTGCTTTGCCAATACACCAGGGGCCTCCTTCCAATAATCTGAAGCAGCTCAGCCATTCCTCTCTCTTTTTTCTCCTCCCCAGGGGATCCCAGTGTCTGTTCAATATCCAATCCTGTTTTCATAATCTACTCCTCTTTGGTATCCTTCTACCTCCCCTTCATGGTGACCCTTCTGCTCTATGTCCGGATTTACCTCGTGCTAAGACAAAGGCAAAAGAAGAGAACCCTCAGTCGGCAGTGCAGCTACAGCGCCAGCACCAAACCATGTTATACACACAAAGTAAGATCCACATGAACACAGTAGGAACTGTCAAAAAGGACAGGGCATGCGTAATCTCTCCAGAGGGTCAAAGCACAGAATGGAAAGCACAAAGAAGGGATATAACATCTTTTCATCCCATCCTTCATTCATATACCATGGTATTTGAATTGCAGAATCTTTGGTTAAGTTCTTTTTTAGCACTCTAGAAACAAGATATCCCAAGTGTATCTCTGCCTCTGGATCCAGACAACTGGAAAAGAACACAGCCTACACCACTGTTCCTTCTGAGCTGTCCTTTCTCTGCCAATGAGACTGATTTATTCATTTATTGTTTTTTACTCTGTGAAGTTTCATCCTTGAGACTTCACAGACTTTAATGACCTAGATTATTAATAAAAAATCTTCATACATCACACTTAAGAGTTCAAAATGCTCAAGGGAACCAACACAGTGATTTGAAAGGGATCACCTGATCACACAAGCCATGCAAGCCCATTTGTTTTAACCATTTTCTGAGAGTGAAGCTACATTGGGAAAGAGTCAAGGTGTTTAGGGTATCAGGGCTGATACAGCACAACAAGTGAGAGGTTAGCAGAGCAGGTGGTTGAACTCTTCATGTTCTCATGCCTCTCCTTTGTGGGATAGAGGCAGAGAGCTGTCACACTCTGATTCATCCTTCTCATAAGGCCAGTCCCAATCACTAGATTTTGTGCCATCCCCAGAGGTTAGTCTTAGCAGCCAAGAAATGATACAGGGTAAGGATAATTCCTACAGCTCTTATCATCCTTTGACCCAATGAACAGCTGAGATGGTTCCAAACTCCTCTGTGGCATCCTCTTTTGCAGGAACACAACAAGAGGAAAACTTTGCCAAACAGATGCCAGGACCCATTTTCCCCTTGTCTCCAGCTCAAATGCTCAGACCAGGAGATGTCTACCAAAAGAAAGTTGCTGACTGCCTTCAGCCTCCAGCAGTACCGCAGCTTCTGCCAAGATAGATCTCTCAGCGAGACACCTGGGACTCCACAACATAACAGGCTGGAAGAGAGGAGAAAGAGTAAGAACCCTGGGCTGGAGGTACAGAGGCTCAGTAATGGCAAAACTGTCAGCTCTCTGAAGCTAGCACACCAGCAGCCCCGGCTGATCCAGCTTCGGGAGAGGAAGGCTACACAGATGCTGGCTATTGTCCTGGGTGAGTGAGAGCCAGTTCCCCTCATTAACTGAGTAGTAACAGGGAAATAAAACAGCCCTCGTCATAACTCATTAAAACAGCTAAGGCAGTAGTCTTTGCTCCTAAGTTGTGGCCACTGTCAGCAGGCCACATCTAAAGTCCTGTTCATTCACGTAAATGATTCTGAGGAACCTGAACTCTTGCAAAGTCACTCTCGATCAGGAATTAATGTCACCTTCAGCATTTACCAAAGGCAGACAGGTGTACTGGGCTGCAGGGAAATAGTGAAAGGGTCAGGGAAGAGGGCACGTGTGTAGCCCTTTTTCCAAGTTGTTGCTTCTCTCTGAAGTCAGAGTTTGTTTTCTTTCTTTTAAACTCAGGGACATTCATAGTCTGCTGGATGCCATTCTTCTTGATTCACATCCTCAACGCCCACTGCCCCGCCTGCCATGTGCCCCCAGGGCTGTACAGTGCCAGCACCTGGCTTGGTTATGTCAACAGCGCCCTCAATCCCATCATCTACACCACCTTCAACACCGACTTCCGCAGAGCCTTCCTCAAGATCCTCTGCTGCTGACAGCAGGGCCAGCATTTCTGGTTGTTCTGGGAATGCACTGAACCTCATCCAAAGCATGGCCAGAATAAGGATTCATCCTGACTGCTGCAGTACCTGCTCTCACAGCACAGCCCTGGGGAGCCAGTTTCGATAACATCCCTTCAGTAAGAAAGGACTAGCACCTCAGGCCAGTTCATCAGCCCCATTGCCAACCCAGATGTCAGCACGCAGGCTGGCCTGGTTTCCCACAGCCGTTCCAGAGCAGTCCTTCCATGGTTTCCTTTCCCCATGCTATTTCACAAATCCATCTCCAGTAGTTCCTAGGTCAAAACACCAAATGAGTCCAGCTAGGCCATGTCAGCTGGTCTCATGCCAGAGCAGCCTAATGCTCTTCTCCCTGTACAGAAAAACCCATCCTGGGACAGTCCTGATGTTTCTCCCATTTTCACCTCTCACTGTACAGGATCCAGAGAGACTCACCAGGGGCCCCAGCTCTTTCTCCCAAGCTTTGGCTTAGCAGTGTTGTTAGCGACACGTTTGACAGCTTTGGGCATAACTACAAGTCATCTCTGCCTTCTACACCTTGGCTCCTCCATCCAGGCAGTGCTTCCTTTCTTTCCTAATACAAAGACAAAACATTGTCCTTCTTTTGTTTGATGGGTTTTGGGGTGGGACGCTAGTGAACACCATGTATTGTTTGCGTGGAGAGATGCTTTTCATACTGTATTGTAACTGCATTAATACAATAAAACACACATCTAATTGGAAGTGTCATTGCTTTTGTGGGATCCATTTGCCACATTTGCCATAAGCCTTTTCTCACTGGTAGCCCTCTCAGCACTTTCCCTCTGTGAAGCGATCGTCCTCCCAGGTACCCACACAAGGCCATTATTAGTGCTTGCCTTTTACTAATACAGAACAAAGTAGGGAAGTGTTTCTCCAGGCCTCACACAGTGAAGCACCAGTGAAACTGGGAAAGAAATCAATGCCTGTTGTAAACACCTCCCTCAGACAAATTCTGAAAATATGGTAAATTCATTTCTCAGCTATGCTAAACAGGCATGTGGTAGTGTTATTCCATCTGCTTAGAGGTGTTGAAGTGCATAGGAGGCACTCAGGATATGCTGGGGATAAATCCAGCGAATCAACCTGTGGAAAGATTGCTGCCCCAGTAATTCTTATTAAGATGCTGTCATAACACAGACCACCAGAGACCAGCTTTGGTTTCTTTACACAGAGTTGACAGAAAGGTGGAAAACAGGAAACAGATCTTTTAAAGGGTGACTGAGTCCATTTTGAGCTCTGGCCTAGCATTCCTTAGTTGTTATGTTCAGTCCAACCTTATTTGAATCTGAACCTTTTCCTCAAGCAAAACCCACCACAAAATCTACCCACAATCACAAAAAATCAGCTCCAAAATAAAACAGTGACTTTTTCGCTCCCTCAAATACTGCTTGAGTTCTGTGCCTCAGTCTTACCACAGCAATAAGAACACAAGTGGCCTCACAGGAAAGTCCAAGGAATAGAAGCAAGTGAAGGTTCTGTCAGCTGTTGGACTCCTCACTCCTCCAGCATCAGCCCTTGGAAGATGCAGAAGCTCCTCTCCCATGGAGGTAGAGAGGGAGCTTGGAGCCTGCCACAGGCTGCACATAACTCCCAGTACTGGGAAGCCTGCACTGCTGGCATGTCATAACAGATATGCGGCACAGCCAGGTACTTCACAGTCTATGCCTGCCCTCACTGTGTTCCACATGGCAGCAAGGATAGGATACTAAAGGTCCCCTTTGCTGGACACTATTTGTGATCAAGCCCGCAGGCAGAAGAGCCAGAAGGCATCTCTGTGGTGGTTTTAAGGAGAGTTAAGAGCCTTTGGAGACAGAAGAGAGCTGGCAAAACCCAAACCCACAGGGAACAACAGCAGTCTGCCCAGCAAGGCAAGAGGAAGACATCCAATCACTGCCTGTCCAGACATAGCGGTGGCACAGCGCACATGAAAAAATTAGCTGAAAAACAGCATTTACCCCTTTCTCCACCATTTCTCCTGGCAGACATTAGTCCCAATCCACAAAAGGCTGTGATTAAGCCGCTGCGGCCCACATACTGCCATGCCCTGTTCAGGCAGAACCTGTCCTCCATGGTGCCTCTCAGTCTGTGACCTCTCCTCAGGCTGCTGTGTAGCAGCCATCATGCTCTGCCAGTGCCCGCGCTCAGCTACCATGCTCCAGCTGTGGGACATGTCATCTTAACAGTCTCAGATGCAGGCATATTTGAAAGTAAACCATTGTTCAGGCTACAATTCAGATAAAACCCTGCAAAGCCTTGCAGAAAGTCTTTCTTCCCCACAATCAATCTTCCCTAGACTCCTTAAGGGATAGGGAGGCCAGCTATTCAGCTGCACCTTGCTATGGGTCAAAGCACAAGCAACTCCTGCTTGGGCAAAGAACACCTGGAGACTGCTGTATTTCAGCCTGTGCAAGGGAAGTCAGGGTGGCAACTGCACTCCTATTTCCCCCAGGTTGGTCCTCTGCTGACAGCTGGGGTCAGCACAACCTGCTCAGGCCAGCAGCTACTATGGCAGGGCAGCCTTACATAGGATAGAGCTTTGTGTAAGCTCAGTGAAAACCAAAGCTCTGCTGCAGCCACTGCTACTTATCTGACAGCTTTTGAAAAACCAAGTCGCTGCCAGCATTTGGAGGAAGGACCGGTGGGCTGCAGGTTACTAATACTGGTGATACAGAGAAAACTAGGAGCAGGAACTGTGGACAGTCAGAGAACCTGTGTGAAGGTCTGCTCATGATATGACAAGCTCTAACAGCCTGCAAATACTCCTGACTGTGTGGTGTCACATCTCCTGAGGAGAGAGCAGGAATGCCAGTTCTGTTTCAGACCAGTACAAGTATCCCAGATCTGAATTAGCCTTCTAGTGAACAACTGAAGTGAACTTCTCCTAACAACAACGTCTTCAAAGCCAGCATCAGCTCCCGTGACAGTGAATAGGAGTTAGAATCATAGAATCACAGAACATCCTGAGTTAGAAGGGACCCACAAGGATCACTGAGTCCAACTCCTGGCCCCACATAGGAACATCCAACATCCAAACCCTATGTCTGAGCGCAGTGTACAAACACTCCCTGAACTCTAGCAGCTTGGGGCCATGGTGCCCACTGCCCAGGGCAGCCTGTTCCATGCCCACCACCCTCTGGTGCAGACCTCGTCCCTCACCCCCAGCTGCCCCTCCCCTGACACAGCTTCATGCTGTTCCCTCGGGCCCTGTCGCTGTCACAGAGAGCAGAGCTCAGCACTGCCCCTCTGCTCTCCTTGTGAGAAGCTGTAGGTTGCCATGAGGCCTCCCTTTAGCCCCCTATGCTCCGGGTTAAAGAAGACATTTCTCACATCAAACATCACTTTGGTCTCACTCAGTCTCAGCTGCCAGAACTGCAGCCCATCAGCCATGCCTCTCTCCAGTAAGGATGCTCTCCCCCTGGGCCCAGGCACAGTTCTCCTGAGCCTCCCTCATGATTCTGACTGCACATCAGCAAGTCCCATCCTGCTAGACACTGTTCTCAGCTCTTCCCTAAAATGCCTCTAGAAATGTGAAACAAAGAAACACAAAGCCTCTAGAGCCAAAGCAGAAAATGAGCAAAATTAAAAATTAATTTCAGTGTAATGATTTAAGCATCTTGGCAAGACAAGCACCAGCCAGCTCTGTGCTTGGTGATGTGGGAGAGACCTTTCTGGTTCCTTGCCCTGGGGACTCTTGTCAGTTTCAATAAGTTTTACCCCGCAGTTGTGGGCAATGCCAATCAAACAGCACAATAAGGACTACTTTTTACTGGGCAGAAGCACGCTTGCTATGGGACTGTGTGTCTCTTTGCCACCCTGTGCCCCTGCTAAGGGGCCATGAGGCAGGTATGCTGTTCACCTTGCTCTGCCCCAGCTGAGAGGCAGCAGCATTCCTGTCTGTCTGTGAAGGATGTGCTGAGGGAGGTGGGCAGACTGTGAGTTCCACAGCAATAACATCTTGCTAGCTGTATCTCTGTGGTGCAACTATTAGGTACAAGGGTGAGGCCAGCACCCCAAAGCCTCAGGTATGAAGGCCACCAGCATCATTTCTCAGCCTTTTGCTTCCTGGTGAGCAGGAGGATAGCAGCCATGGCTGAATTTCCTGAACAACAAGATGCTCATTCCTCCTCAAGATATGTAAGAAACAAAGGATGTAAAAGGCCACAAGGACATCTTCTGCAGCTCAGTGTTGTCAGTGCTCTGGACATCATGCACAGCTCTTGCTACTCTCTTTGCTGTCCTTGCCAAGTGGTATTCATGTTGTTTGCCTCCGTTCCGTCTCCCACTCCCCCTTCCTTGAAGGTTCTGCATCTCTTTGAAGGTGTCAGCTGCCTGCCAGCCTCCTGTGATCCACCCCCAGCCCAGCACACCTGGCTTTGCTAAACACCTGCCTTTCCTAAGGGTTGGTTTCCCCAGCTGTTTTTCAGCACATAATGACATTAAATGTGACATCATATTGCATATGGCTCCATTCTGGACTGGGAAGGGTAATACAAAAAGATCTGGGCAGATCTTGGGTGGATAGTTTAGTGTGGGATGGTATAGCTATTTTAGAGGCATACGGTGCTGGCAGGGGCCTTGAAGGATATGCTGCTTTGAGAGGTGCTAGCAACATTGCTGCATATATGAAAAACTGTGATGATGAGGCAGTGAATCCTGGGGTAATAGGAGAAGGCAATGGAGAAAATCAAGTGAAATACGTAAAAGGCATTAAGGAGTTATCCTTTAAGGAAGTGAGGAGATCAGCTGCCAAGCTGAAGTGCCTCTACACCAGTGCATGCAGTTTGGGAAACAAATGGGAGGTACTGGAAGGTACTGTGCTAGAAAACCACTTTTTACCTTAGTCTTCTCTGCTAACTGCTCATCACACAGCCCTCAAGCATTAGGTTTGGTAGGAGGGGATTGGCAAAGCAACGTCCCTCCCACTGTAAGCAAAGATCAGGTTCGTGACCACCTGAGGAACCTGAACACCCACAAGTCTGTGGGTCCCAACGAGATGCATCCCAGAGTCCCGAGGGAATTGGCTGATGTAGTCACCGAGCCACTTTCAATGATACTTGAAAAGACATGGCAATCAGATAAAGTCCCTGCTGACTGAAAACGGGGCGACATCACACCCATTTTTAAGAAGGGTAGAAAGGAGGACCGCAGGAGCTACCAACCTGTCAGTCTCACCTCTGTGCTGGGAAAGATCACGGAGCAGAAGGCACGTGGAAGGCAGGGAAGTGCTACAGGAGAACCAGCATGACTTCACCAACGGCACATCTTGCTCGACCAACCAAAGTACAGGGGGGTCTCCGCAGTTCCCTTTCCCTGAGGAAACCCTAGAGAGTGACCCGCAGCGGCCGCCGGCTCTCTGGAGAGAGGCTGATGTGACGTGAGCGTTGCTGAGGCAACGGCGTCCTCACCCACGCCCTTACAGAAAGCCTCAGCGAGAGCGGCGATGCGTCGTTGCCCACTGGGCACGGGGAGGAACGTGTGCATCACGTGGGCCGCTCAAACGCGCGGAAGCCACAAACCGCCTATTCACGTGTCTACTGGGCGAGGAGGTAGCAGTTGGTAAGTCTGGCGGTGGGTAAGGCTGGGAGTATCCTACACAAGTGGGGGGATCCGGCGCTATTACGGGATAGCACGGAGAAAAGGTTTGCCGCCCGCTCACGTGACGACATAGTGAGGTAGCGTTGTTGCCTCACTGTTCAGCGAGTGCTGAGTGCAGCGGCAGCTGTTAACGGGCTGGTAACGCGGCACGGGTGGAGCCAGCGCTGCCGGCAGCAGGGCAGAGCAGGTCAGTCACGTCCCATTAAAGCTACCCCAGATAGTGCTAGTGAGTCTGCTGGTTTGCCGTGGCTGCACCCCGGTGGAAGGCTATTGCCAGGAAAAATGTGGAGACCCAGATAGGGGTCCTGCAAAAACATGCTAGTGCACAGGTCTGTGGCTGCACTGAGTGCCAGAGACTGGCCCTTGCTGTTCAGGACAACTGAGATAGCACTTGTGTTAGATGTGATCAGCTGAACGATTTACTCAGCCTAGTAGCTGACCTGAAGGTGGAGGTGGAGAGGCTGAGGAGCATTAGGGAGTGTGAGAGGAAGATAGTTTGGTGGTGCCAGTCCCTGCCAGCCCTGAGATCTAGGCAGCCAGCTGAGGCTCCACGTGAAGCTCATCACCCCCTACTGAGGCTCCACGTGAAGCTCATTACCCCCTACTGCCTTGCAAACAGGTAATAGGAGGAGACTGGCAGGCAGTGCTCCTGTTAGGATGAGCTCCCTGTCCTCTCCCCCCCCTAACAACAGTGGTGATGCCCTGGGTGCAGGGGGCAATGGCAAAAGGTCCCTGCTTGGTGATGCAGGCACACCTGCCTAGTGATTCCCTTACCTCCCCAGGTGCCCCTGCAGAACAGGTACGGTGCTCTGCAGGGGCAACTGGACAGTGGTGGGGGTGATGGTTCTTCCTTCTTGGAGGTGTCACCACAGTCTAGCCAGACTACCCTTAGCATTAAAACTTCTCAGTACAAAAAAAAAAAAAAAAAAAAAAAAAAAAAAAGGGTCATTGTCGTTGGTGACTCACTGCTGAAGGGAGCAGAATGCCCAATGTGCAGACCAGACCCTCTACACAGGGAGGTCTGCTGCCTCCTGGCGGTCCAGGTTAAAGATGTAAAGGAGAAACTTCCTTAGTACAGTCCTCGGGTTGTTATCCCCTATTGTTGTTTCAGGTAAGCAGTGATAAAATAGGAAGAACTTACCTAAGGACTATGAAGAAGGACTTCAGAGCAATTAGTCAGGGGTTCAGGAGTACAAGTTGTGTTCTCCTCTATCCCTCCAGTTATAGGAGATGATGAGGGACTGAACATGATGGGCCAACAGATTAATACTTAGCTCCGAGCCTGGTGTGCTCAGCAGGGATTTGGGTTTTTTGACCTCAGCTTGATTTACATGAGACCAGTCCTGCTGGCAACCAATGGGAATAGTTTATCCCACGAAAGGGGTTGGCAAGGTTCATTGATAGAGCTTTAAACTAGGTGTGAAGGGGGGTGGGGGGTGAAAATGGGGTCACTAGAAAGGAGCCTGAATGTAACATGCCAGCGCCTGTGAGAGGGGGATGTGCTAGCAAGATCCCACAGTCTCGTGTCTTGGTGAAGGAGGAGGATGACACACCATTTTTCAGGTAGAATACAAGGGTTGGTGTGAGGCTGGTTACTATACTGGAAGCACTTGAGTATGTATAGAGGGTATTAGGGCTTCTCCTACCCAAAAGATGACCCAGCTTCAGTACGTTTACACTAAAGCACGCAGCATGGGTAACAAACAGGAGGAGCTGGAGGTCATTGTGCGGTTGGAAAACTGTGATATAGTCACCATCACAGAAATGTGGTGGGATGACTTATAGCTGAAGTGCTGTGATTGATGGCTACCAACTTCTCAGAAGAGACAAGGCAGGAAAGGCAGTGGTGTGGCCCTTTTATGTTAAGAAAAAATGCAAATGCCTGGAAATTAATGATGGTGATGATATGGTTGAGAGCTTATTGGTCAGAATCAAAGGGAAGGCCAGTAAAACTGACGTTATTGTGGGAGTCTGCTACAGGCCACCCAACCAGGATGAAAAGGTGGACAAGACACTTTATAGACAGTTGGATAGAGTCTGCAAGACCTCACCCCTTGTTCCTGTGGGGGACTTCAACTTCCCAGACATCTGAAAGGGAACAGTCCCAGAGGTTCCTAGACTATGTGGGAGTTAACTTCCTGACACAGCCGGTGAAGGAGTCAACAAGGAGAGGCAAACTCCTGGGCCTGCTGCTTCTTAACAGATAAGGTCTTGTGGGGGACGTAAAGATTGGAGGCCGTCTGGGGCAAAGTGGTCACAAAATGATAGATTTGTCAATCCTTGTTGAAGCATGGAGGGGAGTCAGCAGAACTGCCACCTTGGACTTCCAAAGGGCAGACTTTGGTCTCTTTCAGACCATGTTTGAGAGAGTTCCTTGGGAGGCAGCACTGGAGGGCATGGGAGCCCAGGAAGGATGGGAATACTTTAAGGAAGTTATTTTAAAGGTGCAGGACCATCCTCAAGTCATGGAAGATGATCTGATGGGAAAGGAGACCAGCCTGGCTGAACAGAGACCTTTGGCTGGAACTCAGCAACAAAAGGGATGTTTATGGTCTTTGGAAGAGAGGGCAAGCAGCTTATGAGGATTACAAACATACAGTGGAGCTGTGCAGGGAGAAAATTAGGAAAGCCAGAGCCCAGCTAGAGATGAACTAAGGTGAAAGACAACAACAAATATTTCTATAAATATATCAACAGTAAGAGGAGGGCTAGGGAGAATCTCCTCTACATCCAATCCCTTGTTGGATGCAGAGGGGAACACAGTGACCGAGGATCAGGATAAGGCTGCTGTACATAATGCCTTCTTTGCCTCAGTCTTTAATAGTAAGACCAGTTGTTATCTGGGTGCACAGCCCCTTGCGCTGGAAGATAGGGATGGAGAACAGAGTAGGCCCTGCATAATCCATGATGAGATGGTTTTGGACCTGCTTTAAAAGCTGGACACTCACAAGTCCATGGAGCCAGATGGACTGCACCCTAGAGCACTGATGGAGTTGGCAGATGTGGTTGCCAAACCACTGTCTGTCGTCCTTCTCCAGTCCTGGCTAACTGGGGAGGTCCTTGTGGACTGGAGACTGACAAATGTGATGCCCACCTTCAAAAAGGGCTGGAAAGATGATCCCGGTAGCTGCAGACTTATCAGTCTCACCACGGTGCCAGGGAAGGTTATGAAACCGATAGTCTTGGGAGCCATCATGGGTCAATTAAAGGTCAACCAGGGGATCAGGCCCAGTCAGCATGGGTTCATGAATAGATGAGTGGATCCTGCTTGACAAACTTAATTTTGTTCCGTGACAAGTTGACCTGCTTAGCGGATGATGGTAAGGCTGTTGATGTCATCTACCTGGACTTCAGTAAAGCCTTTGATACTGTCCCCCACAACATCCTCATGGAGAAGCTGGCAGCCCATGGTTTGGATGGCGTATGCTCTGCTAGGTGAAACACTGGCTGGGTTGCCGGACCCAAAGAGTTGTGGTCAATGGAGTTAAATCCAGTTGGGTGGCCAGTCACAAGTGATGTCCCCCAGGGCCACTCCTATTTAACATCTTTATTAATGATCTTGATGAGGGGATTGAGTATAGCCTCACAAAGTTTGCAGACAGCACCAAGTTGGGAGGGAGTGTTGATGTGCCGTAGGGTGGTAAGGTGCTACAGAGGGACCTGGATAGGCTGGATCGATGGGCCAAGGTAAACTGTATAAGTTTCAATAGGGCCAAGTGTTGGGTCCTGCATTTTGGTCACAGCAACCTCAGGCAACCCTACAGGCCTGAGGAGGAGCGGCTGGAAAGCTGCCTAATGGAAAGGTACCTTGGTGTACTGATGGACAGTTGGCTGAGTATGAGTCAGCAGTGTGCCCAGGTGGCCAAGAAAGCCAATGGCATCCTGGCTTGTATCAGGAATGGTGTGGTCAGCAGGACTAGGGAAGTAATCCTGCCCCTGTACTTGGAACTGGTGAGGCCTCACCTGGAGTACTGTGTTAAGTTTTGGGCACCTCAATACAGAAAGGACACTGAGGTGCTGGAGCAGGTCCAAAGAAGGGCAACAAGGCTCATGAAGGGCTTGGAGAACAGGCCCTGTGACAAGCGACTGAAGGAACTGGGGCTGTTTAGTCTGGAGAAGAGGAGGCTGAAGGGGGACCTTATTGCTCTCTTCCAGTACCTGAAAGGTGATTGCAGCGAGAGTGAGGCTGGTCTCTTCTCACTGGTGACAGGTGACAGGATGAGGGGAAATGGCCTCAAGTTGCACCAGGGTAAGTTTAGATTGGCTATCAGGAAAAACTTCTTTATAGAAAGGGTTGTTAAGGGTCTCATGAGTTCATGAAGGGCAGGTCCTGTTTGGCCAACCTGATCTCCTTCAATGATCTAGTGACCCATCTGTTGGATGAGGGAAAGGCTGTTCATGTAGTCTACCTAGATTTCAGCAAAGTCTTTGACACTGTCTCCCACAGTATTCTCCTGCAGAAGTTGGCAGCCCGTGGCTTGGACAGGTACACTCTCGGCTGGGTAAGGAACTGGCTGGAGGGCCGGGCCCTGAGAGTGGTGGTGAATGGAGTTAAATCCAGCTGACAACTGATCATGAGTGGTGTTCCCCAGGGGTTGGTGGTGGGGCTTGTCCTGTTAATATCTTTATTGATGACCTGGATGACAGCATTGAGTGCACCCTCAGTAAGTTTGCAGATGGCACCAAGTTGGCTTGAAGTGTTGATCTGCGTGGAGGTAGCGAGGCCCTACAGAGGGATCTGGACAGGCTGGATAGCTGGGCTGAAGCCAATGGGATAAGGTTCAGCAAGACCAAATGCCAGGTCCTGCACTTGGGCCACAACAACCGCAAGCAATGCTACAGGCTTGGGGCAGAGTGGCTGGAAGACTGTGTAGAGGAAATGGACCTGGGGGTATTGATTGATGCTGAACATGAGCCAGCAGTGTGCCCAGGTGGCCAAGAGGGCCAATGGCACCCTGGCTTGCATCAGAAACAGCGTTGCCAGCAGGAACAGGGAAGTAATTGTCCCTCTGTACTCAGCACTGGTGAGGCTGCACCTCGAGTACTGTGTCTGGTTTTGGGATCCTCACTGTAAGAAAGACATCAAGGCCCTGGCGCATGTCCAGAGAAGGGCAACAAAGCTGGTGAGGGGTCTGGAGCACAGGCCTTATGAGAAGCGGCAGAAGGAGCTGGGATTGTTCAGTCTGTAGAATTGGAGGCTCAGGGGAGACCTTATTGCTCTCTATAACTACCTGAAGGGAGGTTGTAGTGAGCTGGGGGTTGGCCTCTTCTCTCGTGTAACTAGTGATAGGACTAGAGGGAATGGCTTCAAGTTGTGCCAGGGAAGGTTCAGGCTGGACATTAGGAAATACTACTTCTCTGAAAGGGTGGTCAGGCACTGGAATGGGCTGCCTCGGGAGGCGGTGGAGTCACCAACCCTGGAGGTGTTCAAGGAACCTTTGGACGTTGTGTTGAGGGACATGGTTTAGTGAGAACTATTGGTGATGGGTGGATAGTTGGACTGGGTGATCCTGTGGGTCTTTTCCAACCTTGGTGATTCTATGATTAAACACTGGAATAGGCTCCTCAGGGAGGTGGTTGAGTGACCACCCCTGAATGTGTTTAAAACTATTTTGATGTGGTGCTCAGGGACATGATTTAGTGGTGGGTTGTTAGTTAGGGTAGTATGGTTAGGTTGTGGTTGGAATTGATGATCTTTAAGGTCTTTTCCAACCTGAGCAATTCTATGATTCCATGATCCTAGTGGCCTTTTATGATGGAGTCACCGCATCAGCGGACAAGGGAAGAGCCACTGATGTAATCTGTCTGGACTTCAGTAAGGCTTCTGACACAGTACCCCACAACATCCTTCTCTCTAAATGTGAAAGATATGGATTTGATGGTTGGACTGTTCAGTGGATGAAGAACTGGCTGCAGGATTGAGTTCAGAGTGTGGTGGTCAATGGCTTAGTGTCTGGATAGAGATTAGTGATGAGTGGTGTCCCGCAGGGGTCAGTGCTGCGGCCGATACTCTTTAATATCTTCATCAGTGACACTGACAGTGGGGTTGAGTGCACCCTCAGCAAATTTGCTGATGACACCAAGCTGTGGGGTGCAGTTGACGCACCAGGGGGATGGGATGCTGCCCCATGGGACCTAGACAGGTTTGAGTAGTGGGCCCAGGTGAATCTTGTGAGGTTTAACAAATCCAAATGTATGGTCTTGTGCCTGGGTCAAGGCAACCACCACTACCAACACAAGCTAGGGGATGAATGGATTGATTGCATCCTTGGTGAAAAAGAGCTGGGAAGTACTGATGGATGGCAAGCTGGACATGAGCCAGCAATGTGCCCTCGCAGCCAAGAAAGCCAACCGTATTCTGGGCTGCATCAAAAGAAGCATAGCCAGCTGGAAGAGCAAGGTGATTCTGCTCCTCTACTCTGTGCTGGTGAGGCCTCACCTGGAAAGCTGTGTCCAGATGTGGAGTCTTCAGTACAGGAGAGACATGGACCTGAGTGTGCCCAGAGGAGGGCCACAAAAATGATCCAAAGGATGGAACACCTCTCCTATGAGGACAGGCTGAGAGAGCTGGGGCTGTTCAGCCTGGAAAAGAGAAGGCTCTGAGGTGACCTGATAGCAGCTTTTTGTTATCTAAAGCGGGGGCACAGGAAAGAAGGGGACAAACTCTTTAGCAGGGTCTGTGGTGACAGAACGAGGAGAAATGGTTTCAAGCTTAAAAGGGTAGATTTAGGTTAGATATAAGGAAAAGGTCTTTTACAGTGAGGGTGGTGAGGCACTGGAACAGGTTGCCCACAGATGTGGTGGATGCCCTGTCCCTGGAGACTTTCAAGGCGAGGTTGGATCAGGCCCTGAGCAACCTGATCTAGCTGTGCATGTCCCTGATCATTACAGGGGAGCTGGACTGGATAAAGTTTAGAGGACCTTTTCACCTCTAAGGATTCTATGATTCTGTGAGAAGGTATGTCAGAAGCACAACAGGGCATTGCACTGTGTTGCACATTCACCTTCCCAGTTTAATTACATCGTAGGGATGACAGATGTGGAAATAGCCAGGCAGTTCATCATCGCCTCACTGTGATGCAGGGAAGGCATTGCCTTTCCCATTCAGCATGCCCCAGGGGAGGACAAGGCATACTCTGACAGAAGCCATTCACACTAACACCATTTAAGGGGAAGAAGCATTTTGCTACAGGAAGAAGTTAACCACTTTTGTGCCAGTACTGACTTGGCCAGCTCAGCTTCTCAAGGGGATTTAACTTCATTCTCTTTTTGTTTGGAAATTCCTGTCATGCCAACAGCACGTGCTTAAGGATGGTAATGGTAACGTGCTTGAGCATTTGTAATTGTGAGAAGGATCTCATGCCAGAAGTGCATTAGCAGAACACAGATGAAGTGTGTAGTGACTTATGTAGATCATGACAGAGTACTGTAAATAAGACCATGGAACTCGCCTGCACTGTTATGTATTTTGTGTATGTCCTCTCTATCACAGAGGAAGCCTCTTTGAAATTACTGAGAGAAAGGTTTAAACATTTTATTAGAACAGGCCCTTTGCCTGCCAACTCAGGCTATGAATCAAAAATCAGGGTTCAGGGACTGAAAAACACAACACAAAATCCACAAAAAACAGCTACAAAGTGCTTAAAAGCACTGCTGAAACAAGCCTGGAACCAATTTTTTCTATGTATAAAAGTGCCATGATCTGAAAGCCATCTGGGCCTCAGAGATTTAGAAATAAATGGAACAACCCTGCTGGAACACTTTCAGGCTGCAACAGCTCTTGCAGTCCTGCAGAGCCATGGAACAGCAGGCCTTGAAACTGTCAGACAAGGCTTGGTACAAGCTGTCATGGGCAGTGTCATAGCAATTTACAGGATGGAGAGGGTTGAATGTACAGGAGAAGGAATGTCATACCTGGAGGAATGGAGAAAACCTTTTTTGGTAGACCAAATTTGATTTTTCTTAATAAATTTTAAGGCATACCTTTGAAACTGCCTAAGAGCTTGCAATATTAAAATAGCTCTGAAACGAGTAAGTTACTGAGCAGCATACTGATGAAGTGGTCAGAGACACACAGAAGTTAACACTTAGCATATGGCCCTGCTGATTATTCTCATCAGAAATAGAGGAGCACAGGTTTTTCTTCAGTGAGGGGAAAGTTACACTAGAAGTTGCTAGTTTAATGTTTTTGTAACACACCACCTCTTCTGTACTCTGCTCTGTGCTTCTGTATTCGTTTTGTATTCTGCCATCTGGGGATGGAAGGCAGTCAAGGATGTTGTTGCAAAGTTTTCTGTGCTATGTAAAGTTAATTAAGAACAGGGAATTTTCTACTCTTTATTCATATAAATTTTTGCTTCTCTGTGGAAGATGAGGAAGAAAACTACGTGTTTGGGGAAGAATTCTGTTCTTGAAATAAATTACATCTCTGCTTAGAAATAAAATAAAAACTTTCTAATTTGGCTTTAGAAATGTTGCTTAATTTTTACAATTTGAAGTGCTGACAGAATGACAGTGTGTAAATACAACACATCGGGGTTGTTGCGGAGTTAGCGCCGTTCATTACTGTGTTAGATAAGGAGCAGATGTAGGTGACCAAATGCAGTTTTGCCCAATGTGAAATTGTTTACACTTTGCAGCTCTAGTACACACATGCACACACCCAAAAACTAAGCAGAGAACCATAATGAAAGCAATTTATGAGTGTGACTGGAAAAAGAACAGGAACACAGCAAATGGAATGACTGGAAGGTGAAAAGAAGAGCAGAAGTGTTATAAGACTGGCATGTTATTGGCACTTAGATTGGTCACAAAGATCCCAGCACACAGCTTCTCAGCACACAGCTTCTCAGTGGTGGACAAAGGAAATGAGTATGACCTAAGTCACAGAGGTGGGACAGGATGAGGAGACTGATCAGAGCTCGCTCCCAGAGGGCACAAAAGGACACTTCTAAACTTAGGCAGCCAACTCAAGAACAATGCAGGTAGCATGACAAGAACAAAGTAGCTAGCGTTCCTTGTCATCCAGGGTGTTGCAGAGCATTCGAGACAGACCTCCTCCATATAGGCATGGTGGTGCCTGAATGCTGGGCACTGATGTATCTTGCTGATTTTGAGTATGTGCCTAGGGATGTGAGCAAAATGAGGAAATCTTAATAGTCGCTGTTCCCTCCTATAAAGTTTCCCAATGACACATGCAGCATTGTGCAGGCTGGCACTGCAGAAACAAGCGCTGCAACAGCCCAACGTTACTGTCATTTCCTGCTTTCCTCTTCAAAGAGGCATAATGCATTTTTGCGCTTTGGTGACACAGTGAAGAGCATAAAACTGCAGATTAATACTTAATTGCTTTAAAATCAGCAACTGAAATATTTTTCTAAACATCAAGAGGGGTAGGTGTCTTCAACGTTTCCAGGACTATTATGACTCCTTCTGAAGCAAGCAGTGCAGACCCCTGCTCAATGACAGTACCCTAACCCCAGATGGGTCACTGTTCTCTGTCAGGCTGCTAGTTCATGTTCCCAGGAGATACCACCTTGAGTGCTGCACTCAAACTCTCTTGTTCCTCAAGGTGTGATGGGGATGATGTACCAATGGAATTTAGAAAAAAGAATTTATTGTTGCTTTGCAATATAAAATGAATAAATCCATAATTACAAAGTCAGAGGCATAAAAGAGCTGAATAAAAGGAATGTGACATAACAAAGCAATATCTTAAAATAAGAAACAACCGGAATCTTGTCTAAATGCCTTTTCTTGTGGTACACCCTTTCCACAGTTCCATCTCAAACTGGCATTAATGGAGCCTGCTGTAAGTCCAGTGCTAGTGCAGCTGGAAAGAATGGTACATGATCATCTACATTCCAGTAAAGGACTGTAATCTTAGTCTATATGGACTAAAAGAGTAAAAAGGGCTGATGTGGAGAGCCCAGAGAACATTCTGCACCTCAGTGTAATGGAAGTATGGGTACGGTGCCTTTGTTCCACTAAATACAGCAGCACTTCCAACCAGTTCTTCCTGGGGACATGGATGCTGGCAGTGTCCACAAGGAGCATTGTGTTAGGCTGAGGCAGGATATTACGAGGAGCTGCCTGAAGGGACAACCACATCACTGGCATTTTCAGGGGAAGAGGGGCAAAAGACACAAACAGCTGCAGAGCTTCCACTCAGTTCTCCCACATGGAAAGCCACCAACGAATAACTGAAAACAAAGCTGTCCATATTGGTTTTATGAGCTGTTCAGGCTATTCTATAACCTGAGAATGCACCAAGCCAATTAACTTCAAGAGATGGTTTGAATAAGATCTTCCTTCCCTGCCCGAGGTGAGATCTTAAAATGTCCCCTTAACAGTCACTCCAGGAAGGAGGCATTTTAGTACCTAGCAGGTGATTCTGCTAGCAGTGAAGTTTCAACAGTCCCACTGGGTAAGGATGTAAGCTGCAACCTATTTTCTCTGAACTCACTGGTCTATCTTTGCATTTTCTGGGCCTTGCAGTGCCTGTCTGAAGATGAGCTTTTTCAGCTGATCCAATTTGTCGTCTCTTAAGGCATCTCGTATGGCGCTGAAGAAGCTGAAGTAGTGCTGAAAGTTGTGCATCATGAGCAGGACACCAGCCAGAAGCTCACTGCTCACGAGGAGGTGATGGAGGTATGCGCGAGTGTGCCTCTGACAACAGTAACAGGTACATCCTTCCAGCAAAGGACGAAAATCATCATGGTATCTAAGGAGGGAGACACATTTGGTAACATCAAAAGTAAGAAGACAACTCAGGTAACAAAGACTATCTAGTTACTCTATGGCCTTTGCAGGGACCTGAGCCCTGAGGGCTGGAATCTAGTTTCTTTAAGAAGTGTTGCATCTAACCCTGGCACAAAGGACTCTTAAGAGCATTCAGGAACTCAATATGGAGCCAAGAAGCCACACATTTAAGTCAGAAGATAATTTTGACTGCATCACCACTAACAGTAGAAAGCAGGCTTATCTGCACCTTCCCTTGAGCTGCAGCTCAAGACTCACCTTGTCAGCTTTCAAACAGTCTACAGAGAAGGAAGCTACCAGAAACAAAGATTCATAGAATTCACAAGGATTTGCAAGGATTCACATCCCTGCTACTGTGAGATGCACTATGCTCACAAAGTGGGGAGAGAAGGAGCAAATTAACATAGTTGACTACTAAGCTGTAAAAAAAAAAAAAAGTTGAAAAATAGTGTTTTGTAGCTGAGAATTTGCTTTATCACTGTTATTCTGCTCCTTGTGTCTGTTGTAGTTTCCATGGAAATAAATAGGAGGCATTACTTTCAGAGTGACCTATGTACCATCTGAAAATGACTCAAGTTAGTTAGATGCAGAAGAACAAAATGATCCTCAGACAGCTTTTGTCAAACTACTGTTTTCCAGCTGGAACACTGCTATGGCCACAGTATTTCTGCTAGATAAGCAATCTGAAAATCTCTGGCTTTAGATCAGGGAAATGATAGCACTTTCAGCCATACACTGCTCTGTATATCAAGCTCGAATGACTACCTGACACTTCATTCAGTGTCTAGGTGTACTTTACTTCCTTCAATGGTTTTGTGTTTTATGAAGTCTCCCATCCAGCTACTGACCACATGAAAATACAGAGGACAAAACCCATAATATTTCCCAGTACAGCTGCAGGTTCCTTCCTCACAAACACATATACCTTTTCTCCTTCAGAAATATCTCAAATGGTGTCATTTCTGGGTCAGCTTTGACAACCTCCTCCTCCTGGTCTTCTTCAGGACTATTTTTCTCCAGGTCCTGGGCCCCATTTTGTTTTAAAGCTGCTATGAAACAAAAAGACAACAGCCTTTTATCAAGAGTCAGCAAGGGCGCAGGAAGGGTAGTAATATCCTACATTAGAGTATTTCTGCTGCTCTCTTGCCAAAAGAAAAAACTCTTGCCACAAGTTTTCACTTCCTTCCTATAGTAAGCAACCATTTTTCTTTGTCATAGGTTAGTTAACAAAAATAATAGAATTTTAGATGATTAAAACAGCCAGAGACAAGTGAAAACTCATCTATTAGACTTAATGAAGAGTTAGAGCTGAAATAACAGCACAACTTTTTGCTGCTCTGCTGAACTGAATTCTTGATAAAATATTTCCAATCTGAACGGCGTGCTGACTAGAATGCAGTCACCTGAACAGATTGATTTTATTGGGTTTTTGTTGGAATAAACAGGCTACTGCTCTGCATTCAATCATTCTACTTTCCATTCTGTCATCCAGCTCAAAGATTTAGATTTTTTTTTTCTTAAACAATGGAAATAAAAGAAGCTGATAGCGCTGACGCTGGAGATGTAGATTCCATATGTGTATATACAGTAGTCTACCTTAAAAATAAAAAACACCCCATAATTTTGTAGGTAGGCATTTTTAGGCTTGATGTCGAGCAGGAGACGTTTCTGGAAACATCAATAATATTGTTTGCACAATCCACATCTAGTGAGTGTTGCACAGGAACATAACAAAGAGGTTATTCCTACCCGTAATTTCTTTTGGTTTAATAATAAGATGAGATGAGGTAAACAACAACAAACAAAGAGAAGGGTTTAAAAAGAAATGACAGCAAGCAGAAGGAAACAAGATGTTCTGTTCTATTTATCTGGTTTTGAATTATCCAGGCATGAAAAGAAATGAAGTTCCACCTAGGAAGAAAAATGTAAAATGTTTTTTTCTGTATTAAAAACATTTACTGAGACCAAAACAAGATGACTGCTTGAAGAATGTTTAACAGATGCTTTAATGGTTGCTATGCATGCTCCCCTCTCACAGCCCAATGAGGTAATGCGTTATGAACATCTTGCTTCTATTCTGATATGAGCTGATGAATACATGAACTGAGAGGACAGCTACCCAGAGAAATAGCATCCCTAACTTTGGTCAGCTATAAAGGAAAAGAACTTCAAAACTTATATTAAAAACAAACAAACATATATTCAGTTAAATGTAGAAATTGAGTATCATAGTAGAACTGCATGTAAATTTGCCCAGCCTGCACTGCTAGCACTAACAGAAAAATCTGTAAATGGTGTCAAACAGAGGACAGATACACAATTCAATCTACAGAAACAACTATTCAGTGTTAGAAAAATCATTAAACACATTTTGCCTAACCAGACATTCAAATTTTGGCTGAGATTTCATGTTCCCCTCAATATGTTTCACACTAAAACAGCCCACTTTCAAAAGCAACACTGGACAGTTGAAATTCAGGTTTTCCAGTGGTTGCTGCACCTAATTCAAAGACAAAACAACCCTCAAACACAGATTCCTCCAAAGCATGAGTTATGCTTGCCACACTACCAGCTGATATGGACACAGCCTACCTTCTGCTTTGGGATCTGAATGGTAATCATAGCCAAACACCAAGGCACAGCCTCGCTCCGTCACCTGGAAGGGAAAGAAGCTCTCAAAGATGTCCACTCCCCTTTCAATGCACTCAAGCACCTCATCTGGTTTGCCCACACCATGGATGATTCTGTAAGAGATGCATAAGAAGGTAAATCTTAGAATATCCTATGCAGAAGCAGATACCTCAAGGAGAAGAGGCATGTGGAACACATGTAGGTTAACCCTGGAATTGCTAAACACAAGTTAAGCTCATACAACAGTGCATCGCTCCGAGCCCTGCACAATTCTATTTCCACACCTCTAACCAATCCAGTACACAAGAGTCTTTTCCTTCTTTGCCATTCGGAAGACAGCACAATCACTCCATTTACCAAGAAAAATCTTATTCCGCTCATTATGTTTGAAGTGATTTAGTTTCTCTCACACTCACAAATACTTTTACAAAATTCACCTAACAGCTATGCTTTAGAACAGATACTTTCCTTAGCCATATTTCTGCCCTAAATAACTACCAGGTACCAGATACACTGACTTCTTTACTCAGTAACTGCTCAGGAGACAGTCTGAAAGGACTAGGCCTAGACCAGCAGAAACAGCAGTAGATGTTTCTAGCAGTATACAGTTCTCTAGGCACTTGAAGAACTGCCTGGAGCAGAATGCACTAAGTAGAAGTGTAACTGGAAATAGAAGTTCATTGCTTTTTTTCTTCCTTCCTCTCCACACTCTGCCTAGTCAAGCCTACTTTTTCACCCTCACTGATGCCCTTTATTCTATAAATGTCTCTGATTCACCAAAACAAATGACTTGGTCAAAAAACTGGGCTGTCACATCCACTGGGATACAGTATTTTGAGCCAGGAGCAGCCCAGCTGGATTGCCATCAGTGGTAATAGGAGTCCTGCTGTTAGCCAAATTTAGCTGGCAGCTTCCCTGAGGGCTGGTGAAGCAGGAGAGTGGTTCCTGCTCTCCTGCAGGTGCGTGGCTGGGCTGACGGCAGTAAAAGCTAATGTAGGGCAGTGATCTAAACAGATAATTAGAAAAATACACAGGGGCTGATAAACGAAGTCACAAGATGCCATTTTTAGTCACTTTTCTAAGTACTTGAATTAAATTGATGAGCACAGAATATGGATGGGGAAAGATTTACTGCAGGAGTGTCTTCTGCTTCAGGCTCTTATGAAAGGGAGAAAATAACGTTCAATAGATTAAGCAGTAGTTCTGCATGTGTGATCAGAAACCTTGCTAGAATTTAACTTTGTACGGATAAGAACAAAAGTTTGTTCTTGCAAGGGTTCCACCCCTACTAGAAAAAAAAGAATAAGAGAGATTTCTACAACCTTAGGTTCCTGAAAGGACCCTAAAGATCACATTTGTAAGATCATTTCACTAACACAAAAAGCAGTTCCTTCTCAGGTGAGGGTGAGAGTGTTTGGCTTCTGGTGAATTTCACATTGGAGTGGAACACAGCTGCAAAACAGCTTCTCCAGCCAGAACGGCAAGGGTGAAAGCAGGACTGTCTGATTCTCACCCAAGGTACTTACAAGACCCCTAAGGCCTAACCAGCTTTCTTCTTACACAGAGGTCAGAAACACTTGTCTTACTCAGACAAGCAAACTATTTGACAGATGAGGCAGATACTCTGGTAGCCACTGAGGTTACCTGAGCAGATTGGACTTAATACTCCCAGGGGATCTTTTTAAGTAGTTAAACCAGACAAGATAGCAACAAGACAGCAAGGCTTCTAATTGTCAAAGAAATCCAAACCGTAGGTACCTCTTCACATGAAAAAGCTGCAGCACCAGACAACATTTTCACATTTTCCTTTCTTTTGAACACCACCTGGTCAAACCAGTGCTCAGAGAGCAGAGGACAGCGCAAGCTACCGAAAACCTAAGGGGCCCTTGTCATTCCCTTCAGGAAATGATGAAAGAAGCCCCCAGTCAAGAGCAGCAGCAAGAGAGGAACAACCCAGAACTCATACAAAAGTTAGCAAACTCAACACAATTCAAAGAAATCCCTCTACATTTGAACCACTAATAGTTATTAGCACATCTTTTCTGGAAGCCTTTAGTTACTGTTAGCAATTGGGAAAAGTCAAGAATGCTGAAACTACTATGTAGACTCTGACATGGATCCATCAGATGGGCATAACCAACAACACAGAATATACTGCAGTTCCGACACTATGCCGATCCAGAGAATGCAATTTCTCTTGGCCAGGCTGTACGAGCTCTGGTAATTCACAGGCTCAGCACCTTAGGTACTAAGTCAGAGCCCGCTGGTCATGTAAGCACTTACCGATTCTGTCAGCACCCCTCTCTACTCTTCCCCAGCTCAGCCTGTATAGAACTGCAAACCTGACCTTTTTTCTCAGAAGAGGTCCCAGTAGAATGAGCTGATAATTTTTGTTCTAGCTGAACCTACAGTAAACCATGCCTTCAGAGGCCAAATGCAAACAAGTTCAGACAATAGCCTAGACATATCTTATTTATAATTTTTCCTCAAGAAAACCAAGTCTTGAACTCAAATTTGACTATAAATGCGGGGAATGCTCATATCCAGAACGTGAGCACAGCTTGGTGTCAGCTGCAACTAAAAACTGAAACAACAGTTGAAGTCTGCAGCCTGACAGTGGCCTGGCACACACACACAGCATTATGCAAGACAGTGACTATTTTCCACAGTGATATTGCACAGCAGCCTGTAGATGCTCCTTGTAAAAGACAGGTGAACTTCTTGGGATGTCACCCATGTGACTTACCTTGGTTTATCCTCTGGCAGCTCTGCTGTCACAGAAGAAATCAGGTTCATCTTGGTCTCCTTTGCCATGGCACGCCCCTGGAAGCCATCTAACAGAAAGCCACCCACGGGTCTCTTGGCAGTCTCCCTGGCTGATCTGAGCCTCTCTTCCAAGACATCTCCACCTTCAATTGTCCCAAACATTACACTTCCTTGTAGTTCCTGGCCCAGAAGAAAGCTAAAAGTGTTAGAGTTCTGCCAAAGACATGCAAGATCTCACAGCACAGACTACAGATGCTTGCTACCTAACCCACGCATTCACAGGAACTTGGAAGAGCCACAGCAATTCATCCTATGTAAGATGAACCCTCAAACAACACTGTGAAGTCGAACTGTAAGGTAGAAAGGGATTAGGAGAGAAAAGATTCTGTTTCCAGCCTCAACACTAACTCACTGAGAATTTTAAGAGCCATTCTTTCCACCTCCCCACAGAAAGTAATAACAGCTGATCGTTGTACACAGTTTTTTCTAGGTGTCCCCTCAGCATGACATGTCAGTGCAGAATACAAAGAATGTGCAACTATCCTGGCTGCCGGACAACAGAGCTCACATTCTATTGCCTTTCAGGGGATGTCAGTACTGGTTCCTGCAGCCACTTGCCTTTGTAATGCACACCTGGATAATTTGTTCACTTTCACCAAAAGGGAAGGAAGTTTTAAGCCATTTGGAGAAAATAAAGAATAGAACTGGCAAACTCTGGCAAGTCCTCCTTCACCTAGAATTGAACAGATTTCAGAGAAAACAAAGACTTGTCTCAATCTGAATGAGAAGATCCTACTTTGCCAATGTACACAGCATGAAGGAAAGTGAAAGAAATGCACTACAGTCCAAAAGCAGAATAATATAAAAATGGAATTCTCTCAAACTAGTAGAAATTGTTGTTCTGTAGCAGGAGACAAGTTATTAAGAGAAGAGAAAGGCAGAAGGAAATCCTACAGTGCTACTGATATTACCTCCTCCTGTCCCCTGCACATCCTCTGATATATATGTGTGACAAGATCTCCTACTAAATCACATCCTGGAACTGGCCCACATTGCAGCATAGGTGAAAAAGCAGCTTCAATGCTACAGTCTTGACATCTTTGGGACCTTACCGGTGTCTTTTCCAGCAGCTGAAGACACGCATCCAGGAAGGAAAGTGATCTGTCTACAGACTTCTTGGCCCTTTTTCTAGTAACTTCTCCAGAAATAGTGTCTCCGTCAGCAATGCACTGGAACCAGTCTGGCTGGATAGCCCGCTGTATGTCCATGAACTTGGAAGCTGTCATTTCCATGCGTCCTGAGCTACTCCACAGGGACACTGTCTGTCAAGGAAAAATAGGGATGAAAGACCATGCAAAGGTTAACTTAAGATCTTAGGCGTCAAAGGAGAGAAGTCTGGTGAAACACCAGATACTGGAAAGACACTGAAGAGATAAGTTCTATAGTAGCATGGCTCTGATATTCAGTTGCCCTTGACAGAGTGAGTGAATGTGAAATGACCAAGTTGGGATTTCCAGGATACTCTTCCATGAAACCATCAAACACATACAGCACAGCAACTTCTCAAGGTGTTTGGAAGTCTCTGAGATGGAGCAGTTGGCCTTATCACTCAAATTAGTGGCAGAATTGGGGAAAAAAAACATGAAAATAATTAAAGATTTAGGTAATTCCTTTCCTGCACAGGGAGAGGACTCAGGCTGATTCCTAGCAGCAAAGAATATGCAGTACAAAAAACTGCATGGTGAAGCTTATCCTGCCATTCATGGTAAGTTATCATATCCAAGCAGGATCCAGAACTGACCATATCTAGGCAGGTACAAGGAATTGCCCCTCCAGGCCAGTGCCACAGCAGCCAGCATGTACCATATGCATTGGGTGGGAAATTGGCACATTTCTAGGATAGAGCTGGCAAAGGCTTACAAGGCTCCTGGCTTACTGAGACCTCTTCCTGCAGAAATACTACGTTCTTTCCCTTTGTGGGTTTGTATCAGACTATAACTACAAAGACAGGGTTGCAGGTTTACTGCTCATCAGTGGCATCGCTGCAAGACTGTTCAGCACGTAAGCCAACATGCATGCTTTTTCCTTTACTGCCATACTAACCACAACAGGTCACGATTCCAGAGCTCTCTGTCCTATCTGAATCATCACTTAACTGTTCAGGAAAGACAATTCCAGTAAGAAAATATCCAGCTTTATTTAGTTGGAGGTATGAGCATGCAAGTGACACTCTTCTTAGTACAGAGAGCTCTTTTTCTATATAGTGCATGAACATCATCTTGATGCTTTCCAGACACACCCACATAGATGTGGGGACTTTAAGTGGATTCTTTCAAGCCTTTACAGTTACTGTACCTTGTTGGTGTTGTAGCCAGAAGGACAGGGAGCAACTGGGTCTTGAAGGGAGCAGTACAGCACTGTATCTGGCATACCTGGGAGCAAAGCAACAGAGCAGAGCTTCATGAACCAAAACAAAGCTAATGTAAAGGCATGGTTCGTGAATTTGCAAAATGGAATATGGTTTCTTCCCACAAACAACCCCACAAATCCTCTTCTGCAGTTCTTCTGCAGGACGGATAAAGAACAATATTGCTCAACTGATCTCTCAGTACCAAAGAAGGTCGCCAGACTTCTTCCTTGTCTTTAACAGCTGCAGGGAACAGAGCACAGTACTGGGATGAAATAGGAAACAACAGCCATTGTTTCTGCAAGCTGCACAGCCTCTTAGATTTTTTTTTGTATTTCTTCTTGATTAACACTCCCACTACTAAAATTTGCCAGACACAGTAGCTAACTCAACAACTTGACAGGTACGCTGGGAGACATCTGACAATATAAACAGAGTAACAGCCTCAAGCCTAATATTGTAAAGGAAAGACAACATATTGTGGGAGATCAGCTATAGAAATGAGAGCCTCATCTCTGCTAGACCAGAGGTTTCTAATGTCATACATAAAGTTAGTATGTCTTCATTGACAGACAGGCACTGAAATTGGTAAAGTCTCCAAGAAGTTTCAGACAGAAGGGACTTAAAATTGTTCTTGATGGAATAAGCTGTCCCAAGGCAATTAAAGCCTATCAAAAGCTGCATGCAAATCTCCTTTGGAAATCCAAGCCAAAGCTTTGCTTATGTAATGAAATATATGTCCAAAATCTTGAAATACTTTTTTTAAAAAAATCTCTGTCCAGAAGATTTCTACCTTAACAACTGTCAATGTTACTGAAACTGAACAGACATTCCACCTCTTCAACAGGATTTACCACATGGCCACTATAGCCCTAGATACCTGGACAAAGCATCCCAGTAAGCCTGTTGACCTGGCTGATCATCCTATCATTCTTTGAGCTATCGCCCCAGATAGAAATACTGACTACGAATAGAAATGTTCACTCAAGATGCCAACTCTGCTTTCACTTCACTCTCAGGTTCCTATACCACCTGAGCCCAAAAACAGTGTTCTTGGTGATGCACTGTATGTGGGCAGTCCTTTACCAGTCCCTAATGACTGACAGGGAAGACACCTAGGACTGTTGTGCACACAGAAACCATGGCTTTGCTCACTCTTAGCACCAAGCTAAAGGTTTCATTCATGAACTGCTCCAATAATAGCATACAGGGACTGATAAAAACTACAGAGGCTCAGTGCAGTAACCGAGGACTGCAGCAACACTTAGTGTTTCATACTCCAGTTTAGTTGGATGCATTCCTAAAAGTGACCACTCAGCATGAAAAAATGGAAGGTGAATGGATCGGAGCAAGTACAATCTGACAAACTAAAAGGAATAAAGAACAGGAGGAAAACTGATCTCCAGCTGCTCATTTAGTTTCTCAGAGCTCTTACAAATGGGAGCCATTCTCTGGGCAGCCTGGTCTGGTGGTTGGCAACCCTGCACATAGCAGAGGCGTTGAAACTCGATGATCATTATGGTCCTTTTCAATCCAGCTCATTCTATGATATGATCCTATGGTATGACTCTAAACCCAACATGGCCCCTTCCCCTTCTCTCAGAACAAGAGCAGTTTAGAGGCAGAAGCATTCACTCGATGAGACTGATTTGATGTGGGGTGTTTGTCCGTTCTTTATACTGGATGAAGATTTTTAAATTTTCTTCTTTAATTATTCTTCATACCGGATTAAGATTTTCTGCTGGCTTAAATGAAACCAACTGCTTTTTGATAAGCAAAAAATGCCAATGTTTATTAGAAGATGGATACTCTCAGAGAATCATTTAGACAGCTGTAGGAGAAGGTTGTTTTCAAGGCAATGACCAGTTAGAAACTGCACTTAGCAAGATCCTTCTGGAGCCCCCCCACTGACAAGGGCTACTGTAACTTCTCTCTCAGTTCTAGTCGCATGTTGTGATTTGAGCTCATTCTAATCAGTCGAAAATCCTAAGGCAAAGGTTAGGGGAGGAAAAAGTAAAGCAAAACTACATATTCTTGTGCTCTGTTTGATGGATTTCTGGCCATGCTGTTGACAACAAAATATTTTAAGTCCTCCTTAGATTCACTTTGAGTGAAAAAAAGCATAAATGTGGAAAGCGCCTAGGTCTTCGCACCTAAAGACACACCAGTTAGATCCATCTCTCTCCAGACACGCACTGTCCCTAATTAGGGACTGGGTCTGTGTGCGTGGCTTGTAAGCACGAGGTCAGAATTCACACAAAGGCTTCCATTTTAATTCTGTGCAGAACTAGGAGCCTGGTGAGCCTTCGTAAAGCAAGTGCACCCCCAAATACTTACAAGCCACTACTGAACTTTCCCTCTCTGCAGTTTCTAATTGGTTACTCTGCTTCATCTATTTCTCTTCACCCAGGTAACCAGTGATACCATGAGAGAGAAGGGCCTCAAGTTGCACCAGGATTGCTTCAGGCTGGATACGAGGAAACTTTCCAGTAGTGGTGAGGCAGCGGCACAGGCTGCCCAGGGAGGTGGTGGAGCGCCCATCCCTGGAGGTGCTCAAGAGCCGTGTAGATGTGGCACTGAGGGATGTGGTTAGTGGGCATGGTGGGGACAGGCTGACGGCTGGACTAGATGATCCTTGTGGTCTTCTCCAAACGTAAGGATTCCAGGATTCTAAAGGTCACCTATTGGGCATTTCCCCTCACCTTTTGCTGACAGCAGTTTATCACATTGGACACGCTTATGTAATACTGCCGCCTTCTCACACATACTCGTGATCGTTTCTACTTCCTTGTCCACGCAGACTACAAGCTCCCAGCTGCTATAAGCAGCAAACACCCACGCTTTACCTATAAACTTCGCCGCTCCCTCCTTGTACTCCGCCAGGACGTCGTGCAGCTCCGCCCTGCAGCCAGACACAGAGACGCGTTAGGCACGCAGGGCGCCGTGGCAGAGGCAGGCGCGGAGCCGCGCGTCCCGCCGCCGTTACTCACATGGTGGGCAGCGTGAGCTGTGCCACGGGAGGCACGCCGCTGACCTCGCGCAGCGTGTCGAGGGTGAGGTGCGGCGCCGTGCCGGTCCGCGTGTACAGCAGGCAGCCGGGCAGCGCCAGGGCGGCCGCCCCGCTCCGGCCCAGCCCCGCCAGCGTGCCCAGCCGCCCGCCCGCCGCCCCGCACAGCTTCACCCGCATGCCGAGAGCCGCGGCCGGCAGAGGAAGGAAGACGCTGGCCCCGCCGCTTCCCCCGATCTCCCCAATCGCCTCCCGCTACGGCATCGGCAAGCGACGGCGGGCGAGCGCCGCGTTGCCATGGCGGCGCCGCGGGGCACTGTGGGCCGCCGAGCGGCCATGGCGCTGCCGGGGCGGAGGTCGCGGCTGTTCCGCTGGCGGCGCCTGTCTGCCCCGACCGGCCCGCAGGTAATGGGCAGCGGGCGTCGCTGCCGGGCGGCCGCCTCCGAGCCGGGGCGAAGCGCGTTGGAGCGGCGGTGGCCAATCAGAGCGGGGAGAGGTGCGGGGACCGCCAGGGGGCGCCATCGCGCCGGGTGGCTGTGGGGCTGCACCAACGGTTCTAACGGGCGGGGGGGGGTCAGTGCTCGTGGTGGGCTGGTGAGCCGCTTTGTATTTTTATGTCTTTGAGACTTGTTTTATCTTGTTTCCAGGCCACGTTTGGCTCCGACAGCACGGAATACTGGATGAAGGTGCAGTAACTCGGCTGCCGTTCGCGGAAGCTCACCTATAAGTGGGGTTGCCCCGGCTCCACGCGGAGCTGTGGGTCAGGCAGAGCCGGCTGCTGAGCAGCACTGCACAGCGCAGGTAGAAGTGACACCTGGAGCCCTCCTGCTGCAGTTATGGCCGCCTGATACCGAGGAAGTGTGTGTGAACTCTTCCTGGCCGGCACTGGTTGTGACAAAATTTTCCCTGCTGGTTGCAGGGCAGTAACACAGCGAGTCCCCGTTCGACCCCCAGGGGCCCGGTGTTTGCATTCCCTCAACGTGTTCTCCGATTGCTGTGATTGGCAGTAATTGCCAAATGAGCACGTATTGCTTAATCATTTCTAAGTGACATTTCTCCAGTCAATCAAGAGCAGCTGGAGAAACGTGTTTCAAAAGGAATCTCTTTCTTTTAACAGCCATAGTGTCTTGTGTGATGGTCCCGCTGATGCTTGTTCTCTCTTGATGAATATACATCAACCCTTAGAAAATGTTTGCCTTTCTTTAATTTAAAGAGAGTGGAGCAAGCCTCTGAGTATGCTGTTTCTGAAGCTTTTTCCCTTCAAAAGCTGAGGTACCCACAAGGGCTTTGTGATCCTGCAGCGAGGCTGGAAACTGTGGAGCAGCTGCAAGAGCATGATGAGGCCTGTATGGAAGGTGAGCCATACGCTGCCTAGGATGATGCCTCTTGATCCAGCACCGGGGTCTGGTGTGGACAGGCTGTTACAAAGCTGTAGACCAAGAAGAACAGTTGACTGTAAAGATCAGAGCCCTTCATCTAAGGAAGAAAGGCATTAGAAGAATCATTTGGTAGAGTTCAACATAGTTCAGTTAGCATACCGAGAAGAGTGATGTACTCCCCATCTCCTGGAATTTTCAGGTCGTGACAGGGATGAATATTGTCTTTGAAGATCTGGTCAAATACAAGTTACTGGCCACAGGAAACTGGATGAAATTAGCTGGCATATTTTTGACAGCAGGCCAAATGTGAAAATGGATTGGCCCTGTGTAACTTCCACATCTACGAATAATCGTGTGGGCTTGCTTTAATTCCCAATGCAGCGTTTTGCTTACTAATTAACTAACTAAACATTCCCTTTGCAACGTCTGCAGCCACAAGTGCTTACTGACATTTAAAATTAAAACTGTGGCACATTATAAAATGATTTCCCATCAACAGTGGAAATTTATCTACATTGTAAAGAGCTGGTAGGGCTCCTGCTTTCCTCCTGTTTCTTTATGGTTTTTGTTTGTCCCTCTATGCTCATTTTGCTAGGTTTTTTATTTTTTAAAATAGCTACCAACCCCACAGGATTCTTCCAAGCACAACTGAAAGCCACTTATCTAGAATCTGTTATTAGAGCAATTAACAGTATTATCTACATATATATCACTTTGTAAAGAAAGGTACAGAAAAAAGTGCTGTACTCATTTACTCTGGTTATGAGAAGTTTGTATTTCCCAGTCAAAAAAATGACTCCTCTGAGTGATAAGCAGTTTTTCTCTCTTCTTTCTCAGATATACTTTCTTGTTCCTGAGCTGGCACAATAAATTATAAGGGAAAACAAAAGTGATTTGAAGGACAGTAAATATGAGATTTATTTTTTTCTTTAAAAAAAAAAAAAGCCATTTTTTAAGGCAGTCGTAGCTTTTTTGCCTTTGAAAGAGAAGGGTTTGCTTGGAATATCACCATTTTGAGTTAGAACTAGAGATTAAGAGCATCTGCTTCCTCCTTTTACACTCCTGTTACAGGTGTGTCTTGCACTGCAGCAGCTGACGAGATTCCTGCCCTTTGCCCATCCTCACCGCATGGATGGTTCCACTAATGCAGCTGTTCCTGATGCCTTGTGATTTACTGTATTCTGCTTCAGGAACAGCCCAGCCACCCATGCAGTGAGAACAGGTGGCTTGTCAAGGCAGCACTCACATTAACTGTCCTTGCTTTGACTAGGAATTCTGAAAAAAGGATGTTTTACATTTTTCTCCACGAGTAGAGATGTAAATAAGGTCTGCAGAAGAGCTTTATACCCAGTTGTGTATTTGGCATCTCACTGTGGAGCAGTAAATCCATCATGGATGCATCCCTGTAGTTAAGGTGCAGTCTTCTGAGTAAAGACAGTCCCTGCTGAAGCTTGCCACATGACAGATTTTTAATCTAGACTTACCAGATGTTACTGGAGCTGTGGTATTTGCAAAGGTTAACCTGTACACTTGGAGCAAATATTTGTCCCAACAGTGATTCTTTTTGTATTTAACATACAACAACATTGGCTGTACGCATGGAAAAAATCTTAAGTGCCTGCAAGTGCAGTGGTGAAGCACTGTAAAGCTATCGGGGTTTTGAATTACTTTGTGTGCATTCTCTCTCCTTGATAAGTGGTATTATGATCACTGGGGTGATCTAAATGTCCAAAGAATCTTGTAGGAAAAAATGAGGCGTGAAAGAATTCCTTTGTGATACATGTGACAGAGAAGAAGTTTGCCACCGTCCTATTCTTTTTAGATCAAAAATATGAAAACAGAATTATTAGTCCTATTCCATTTTCTGTTGTAGATCAGCTTCTGGTCATTTTAGAATGTTTTCCCAGCATGTGATATAACTGTCACACAGAAAGAGTTTTGCTAGTTTGCACCTACCTGTATATTTTTAAAGTCATCATTCTCTTTCTTTGTGATAGCCCGAGAGCTGCTCAGTAACTGGGCTAAGTCCAAACTGCAACTGCAGCTGACAAGTGATGGAGAAGCAGAAGTTGGCTCCGTCCTGGAAAACCCTACAGCCCCCCTGAAGTATACGCGGTTTGACGGTGAGAGCACAGCAAAACAGCTCTTGGCTCATTTGTAGAGGATGTACTGGGGGAGGGAGATGGGCCTCGTGACATTCAGACTGACAGGTGCAAGTCACGTTATAGGTGACGATTTTTTTCTCCCAGCTCTTAAAGCAGCTGGCCTTAGGGCTGCCCAAATGTACCTCATACATATGTGATGTCTCCCTTGTAAAAGAGAAATTGTATTTCTGTTGTTTGTGGGTAGGTAGGTTCAAGGCCTATCAGATTTATACAGCAATTTGAGATGCTTGGAGGCAAGGCAGTAAAAAATGGACAAAATGCTGTTATTGCTCTAGTGCGTTCAGTGGAATACACTAGGTTAATCCTCACTGGGGATACATGAAGTGCAGTCAGTGTGTCTGCTTACATCAGAAATGCATTCACAGTCTGGGAAAAGTGATCCCTTTAATTATATTAGGCTTTGTAATCTGATGCAGGGATTTATTCATTTCAGACTAGCTTGAGATAATCTGAATTCCTCGTTTCATTTCAGACTTGTACAGCTATCTGGAACATGAATTGGAGAGTTCTTCTGTCCAAGAGTACCTACAGCATCTTTTGCAGAGTGAAGCTGTGAACTGTGGGATAGTGGAAAACCTTAGACTTGAAGACATCAAGGGAAAACAAAAACCTGCAGATCCACGAATAACCATGGAGATCAGACACAAGCAGGTGTGCGTGCAAAGCAGCACAGTTAAAAGGAATAAGACTTAAGATTATAGGATTAGAGTAAATGCTCAGTAACACTTGTTAGGTAGTCTCTCCCAGACCATAGAAATCCCTGACTTGGAGGCAAATACACTACGATGCTCTTCCAGGATTTAGCTGAAAAGTTACTGTGCTTCAGCTTGCATGTTAGCCATTCACAGTAGCGTGCATGCTCAGCTTTCACTGTTCAGGTAAACTTTCACTATTTCATCTATTCAGGTTTTCTTCCTTTCTGAAGACTGACAGGAGAAGTCAACATGGCTCTCGCTTCTGAGTATGCTCCCATCAAGTAATGCTGGTTTAACCCCACTCTCTTGAAATGATTTTTTTTGGTGGTCTGAAAACAACCAGTTCAATCACTGCCAGCTACAGATAGGGTAGCATGCTTCCCACCCTGTTAATTTGCACTGAAGCTCAAATTCTTGAGGCCTTTTCACCTATTTTGATTTTCGCCAATTTCCTCCTTCCCAGGTAAAAGAAAATCGATTGAGGCATCAGAAGGCATTAGAGCTTCAGAGACAAGAAAAGGCTCTGAGGAAAGCCATTCTGTGTGAGGCCAAGCTTCAAATACAAGAGGAGGACAGAAGGAAGGCCCTGGAGGCAAAAAAGGAGGAGGAGGAGATCCGGAGGGAAATGGTGAAGCTACGAAAGGAAATGGCTGAGAAGAGGCAAACCATGGCAGAGGCATGGAGAATGTAAGAGTTGGGAGGGGGGGCATAGAAAGCACCATGCGGAAGGGCAACTCTCTTTAGCTTCTTCAGGCAAATGTAAGAGAATTGGCAGTCCCAGAGGAAGCATTTCCTATTGTTCTGTCTTCAAACACTCCCCACACCTTTTATCCCTCTGCTACTTCAGTGGCAGAATTTATCATTGGAGAGAAGATGGGCTAAAGTTGTGGTTAGACTCTCTCCAGCCATTACCCATTATGTGGACTTCAGCACAAAGCAGGAATGTGTTTGCAATACCGTGCATTCTCTACATCAATTCCACAGCCATAGCCAGCCTTATTAGCGTCTGATACAGCATGAAAGCCAGTATATTGAAGTAAATGAATGAAATGCTGGACTACCTAGAATAGTCTATGTTGAAAGCCTATCACTTAATAGACCTCCTATAAGAGTATAAATTACATTCTTGGCTAAGAATTTTGCAGAGAGATGTTCTTTGCTTCTGCTGAGCTTGGATTGCCAGAGAGATGTGACCTGTAGAGATGCCATTTATTTACTCAGGCAGCCCTAACATCCTAATTCTTCTCATACAGTTTCATTTTTGAGATCTTCTTAGTTTCTTCTTCATGTTTTATTTTGGAAATGCTCCAGACTGCATAATCATTGAGATCCCAAACCTTGACTGGCGCTGTTCTCTAAGAAGACTGATATAAATAGTCAGCAGCTTTCTAAGTGCTATTGGTCACTCTCTTCAATCATCAGATTGGCAAAAAATGGATTAAGACCTGTATTATAGTATTTTCTTCACTGTATTAGATCTTAATGTTTGCTCACTTTACAGGGAACAGAAGAGGCAAGAAAAAAGCCAGAAACTGTCTATGCAGGAGGTATCTATTAATGTGTCACCGCCCATGGACCCGAAGAAAGAAGAGCAAGAAAAGGAGAAACAGAGGAGGGCTCAGGAGCTGCTGAGCAGAATTCACACCAATAAACAGAGAGTAAGCATCACCATCCTTTTATCTAAGGCTCTGAACTACCTGCCTTCAGCTACTCTTTGCAAAATTGAAATAAAAAGTCCTGGTTATCAGATCTCTTTTTACTTCTTCCAAGTTCTGCTTGTGATATCAACAAAGTAGAAAACCAGGGCAAGAAGTAAGACTAGGAGCAAGAAATCTTGATCCCCCATACGCACTGCATCTGGATCTCAAGTGTACCCTGTGGGAGATTTTGCTTAAAACTGTGGAAAAGATGTCACGTCCAAAACAGCTGCAGGAAGGAAGTAAAAGGAGGGGGAGGAGTGGTGCAAAAGGGTATGAGAAGATACTTTAAATATTGCCTTGAAAACCCTAGTAGATGAACAGGGAGTAGAAAAGAGAAGTACTGAGGGTTTAGGCTGACTTGAGCTGTGTCTCAAGAGTTGGAGCATGCCACTGTATCTACAGTAATGGCATCCTTGAGGATCCACTCCTACTAGGTGCAGTAGGATATTCTGCAATATTCCAACAGCTTGGGACAATCATGCAGACTTCAATAATCCCTGGTAGGAAGCTTTCTTTTACCCTTGTTACTGACTGTTAATCCTTTATTTTCAAAAATATCTCAAAACTGAAGGGAAATAAAAACACAAGTCTCCCGGAATCCTGAACCCACCAACCTGTTATTGGGATATTAGAAAAACTGACTGGATGAAAAACCATATTAACTCACTTCATTGGTAGCTAAACTGTAGGAGTGCTTTCCATCTGAAATGAACTACACTGTCTTACCAAGATAGGTATATAAATGTGGAGATTTCCAGCATTCTCCTTTATATTTCTCAATGTCATCATCCTGAGAGCTTATAAAAAAAGGAAGAGGGATGCACCTGTTCATTTCTTATACTGCAGCCAGCTGTGGGTTAAACATCTTCTTGTATCACATCCTTGCAATTAAAGAGATATTTTTGTACTGAATAATCTTATATGGATAGTTTCAGCAAAAGAAATAAAATTCTCCGTGTTTGGGTATGAATGCCATCCATCATGAAACATTCTTAATTAAAAAGCAGTCATAATTAACATCTACTTATCTATTTTTTTCCCCTCACAATGAAAGAATCCCATAGCTTTAACGGTGATTATCCCCCAGCTTACTTCATCTACCCATGCACCACCTTCAAGCTTGGCTGCTGTTTAGCAGCACGCAGCCTCTTTCCAGCACAGTTAAAGTTGTGAAGATAAGCCTAAATGAAAGTGCAGAACAATTTAGAGCGGGCATAATGTGAAAAGCCACTGTTTAGCTGAGCTAAGCAATAGCGATTCTGATTATTTTCTTATAGTAGAAAGAAATAGCTAATGCACTGACATTTTGTCCTTTTTCTAAGTCTCCATTTGGAGATTTCAGTGACCGAGAAGAATGCAATTAATACAAGGCTTTATCACAAAAGGGGAACAGCTGAGTCCTGTGACTTGACCCACTTGGAGGATCAAAATGAGCAGTGTCTGCAGTGGCAGGGCTAGAATTATGGAGAGATTAGATAGCAAATTGCTGTTCTGTACAATGTAAATCACCCCCAGAGGCAGCGAGTCTAATTACACAATAGAGGAATGGTTTGGCTTCCTACTGGAACAAAGGTGAGCTGAGGTCATGTTAAAAATCTACACTAGAAAGTAGTTCGATTTTTGTCTAAGTTTATATATATATATATATATATACATACATACATACACACACACATATCCATTGACTAGTTGCTGTTTTCAGATGCACTCTTACCTATAGAATCTTTTGCATTTTCTAAATATTTAAACATCTTTCTTGTCTCTAGAAATTGTTTCCATATTCCTTAGTCATTCTATTCCTTTACATTTCGTGAACTGAGAGCATTTCACTCAAAAGCATTGAGCCCCACGATATTTCTAGTCTACTTTTTGCACTAGACTACATTTGTTCTGCATTATTTATTTTTACCCTCAAGGTATTTGTAGGAAGTGGGAATTCTAAAAAGAATCTTAAAAGCAAAGTCAGATAAGGGGAATGATGGAAAGAATTTGTCTTGGTCAATATCTTGCTCATTGTTTATTTTAAACTCTCCCATGCAGTGCATGCAGCGACATTTCTCTGCTTGGTTCAGACTCATTCTGGAGCACAGAATTAAAATGGAGAAAGCCAGAGCTCTTGCAGATTGGAAATGCCAACAGAAGGTCCTGCGAGCATGGAGAAACTACACATGGGCCCAGAAAGTAGAGCAGGAGACGCAGCAATTAGAATTTCATCTGCAAGATCAAAACAGGTAGTGACCCTACATTGAAATTCTTCCTACTGCAAGTACTTGAGGTGGTGATCAGAGGGTTGTTAGGCAGCAGGAGGAAAACAGTAGCTTGTTGAGAAAACTGCTACATTGCCTGCAGTCTTCTAGAGGCCCTGTGGCACAGACAGGAAGGAAAGCAGAGAAAAAAAGAGCTTTTGCACTTTTCAACAAGTCTGCAACTCTCTAGGTATCTTTCCTGGAAATCTCACTCTGGCTGGCTCTGGGCCCCAGCTAATATTAAAACTATATTAATCAGGAATAAATATGGCTCATCTCCTATTTCAGTGGTATTACAGTCAAAATCATTTTGCCCAGTACCTTTCATTAAAGAGGCCGTTGGATGAATTCCCTGTCAGCAAGGGAAAATTCTGTTCTTGCAGAGGCTCTGGGAGGCTGTGTGGCAAAGTACTGGTGCTTCTCCCCTCTCTGCAGCTGGCAGGAAAACAGAATGCCTCTTTAGCACCTATTCTGCTGCCCAAAGATGACAGGAAGATGCAAAGTGCCAAGGAGGGAGGTTTACTTCAAAGTAACGGGCATCACCTCTGCCCTCCCATTCCTCCTTGGAGAAACAGCACAGCTTTGGAAGGCCTCCAGAGTTGAATAACAGAAAGACTCAGGAGCCTGATGCCATGGCCTGGCCTTCTGTACTCGATACAGTTGTTCCAGGTGAGCCTTGGCAGATGCCTCACTCCTATCATAACACAAATGCTTTCTTATTCAGGAAGAACCAACTGTCGGCAGAGCATAACCAGCGGCGGCTTTTGCGCTGCTGCTTTCTGGCATGGCAGCACTGGAGCCAAGCAGAGGCAGACAAGCGAGAGCTGCAACTCAAGAGAGAGGAGACAAAGAGGAAGATGGCAAAGCTGCTGGCGGCAGTGTCTGGGGAAATGGGGAAGAGTGGCTTGAACAGAACGCTGGAAGTCAGCAAGTCTGAGACAGCAAAAGTAAACCAGCATCAAGTTTTGCAGCAAGACGAGGTAAAGTCTCGTGTATAATTTTGTCTACTGACATTCCACTACATTCACAAAGTACTTCTATGCAGTCTGAAATAGAAAGCACACTGTTCCAGAGGAAGGCTTCTTGTCCAGGGTTACCTCCCAGTACCTACCTACAGCCGTTCAGGAAGGAAGCTGTTAAAGAACAGAAGCAACTGTGAAGGACAGTGGATGAGTTTTAAAAATAACTAATTTCTTATGCTGCCAGAGAACAACCTTTCATGTACTGTGAGTCGCAGTCCCACCCCCAGATCGCTTTTGCTGAGAGATTAGTTACATCTTTAATGCCTGCGTAGACTGAAAAAGAATAACACTTGACTGCATGACAAGAGATTTTTGTCATGTCAGTACAGCGCTCCGGTTTTTCAGAAGTGTGGGGAAAAAAAAGGTGTCGGTGGCTATCTAAGGGTAATGCACATCACAAGGAGAGGGGAGAATTGGAGGTTGCTTCCTTAAATTTCTCTTTTGTTGGGTCAGAGCCTGCCTTTCTGTCTGTAAAACCTATAGAGCAGGACCCAGTATGAAACCTGACACATTCACACATTTTACAAGTCAAGCTTTTCATTTGCTCGAGTGTCAGTGAAATTTGATTTTCTATTGTGTTTATATTATCACAGTAGGTCAGTACTTTCCTTTAGATGCTTGCATAAAGGTTGTGCTGGAAGGATGGGACCAAATTTGGAGTTTGACCTAGAAATCAGTAAGCAAATCAGATATCTCATGCCTCTTCTGAATAAAACTTGTGCCAGAGGAGGCAAGCCTGATTCCCCACCATGCACCGGTTTCACAGTAATACCTGATCAAATCTGGAGAGGAGGCAAGATGTAGTTGCCCTTTGTAGACTATTCTCCCATCTGAAAGGGAGCTGTCAAGTAGATGAGCCTTGTAGATCACTTGTATTTCATTTTCAACAACTGTTTTGCCTCAGTCTGAGCACTGAAAAGGGACAGCAGAGTCCAAAAGGGAGTGTGCTAATTGAGAGATGGGCTAACCCCTGAGAAATCAGTTGTCCCACGCTGTGCTCCCTAACAAAACAGAGATATGTTCCTGCCAGAACTCTTGCCTGATCAGGGTTTCCTCCTTGCAGAGAAATGGCACACAGTTTCTTAAAATAGTTTTTCCCCAACATCCTCCCATTTTGTGCATAACCAGGCCCCTCTGCCCTGGCTAGGAACAAGATAAAGACTGTAAATATGAGATTGTTCTACTTCTCAGGAATCTTGCTAGATTTTCATTAAAGTAATAGTGTGTATAACAGGCAGAAGAAAGCTTGCTTTTAATTAATGCCAAATCTTCTTGTTTTTTTTTTCCTCACCCCCTTCCCCAGCTGACCAAAACATGCCTGATTCAGGAAGAACCTGACCAGAGCAGAGACCACTCTTGTGGGGATGCTGCTCACACATCTCCTTCTTATAGAAAACCCAAGTTTGCGTGGCAGATCACCCTAAAACATGCAGCCCTGAGTGCCCAGGACCAGGTTATGTACAGGAATGAAATAGCTGGTCTTCCCAAGCAGTTTCAAGCACCCAGCCCAAAGACAGCTCCTCCTTACAGTAGCTGTTTTGAGCACCATCACACCTTCCAGCAACACCTGATTGAGGAGCAGAAGCAGCAGCTTCAGAAACAGCAAGAGCTGATCCTTGAACTGCAAGAAAATCAGAGGCTGAGCAGAGCAAAAGAAGAGGCAGTGCAAGCCACAGCTGCAAGCCAGGCACCTGACTCTGCTTCAGAAACCAGGGAGAAAAAACTGAAGAGCAGAAAACAATCCAGATACCAGAATACAACCCCTTTGAGGTACAGGTCCTAGATAAAGCAGGCTCAATTAGTCATCATGTCTCATTCCTACTCAAGTAGAAACACAAATTGACTGGGATATTTCTATCATATTAGTGCTATCTGCTGTTCCTCTTAGCAGTGACAGCTTCAAGCAGTATCAGTCTAGCCACAGTTCTCCATCCTCTGTTTTTGCATTTGCTTGACAGCACATGATCTATACAAGGTCTACTTAGAAACAGCAACACTAGTGTTACACATAGTAGCAGCATGGATTTATTTAGTTAGGAGAGAGATTGTCATACCGAGTATTTCAGAATATGTAACAGCTCTGGGTACTCATCTCTTTTGTAAGAATGCATTCTTAATCACATTTTGGGCAGAAGAAAGGTATATCAGGGACCTACAATGAAAATTCAGCACAATGGAGAATAGAAACTATAAGGCCTGTTTCTCAGTCATAGGTGGTAGGCTTGAGACAACATTTGACCATATTCATTAATTTCTTTACTCTTCCTTTTCATAGTCTACCTGTTTCTCCTGAGCCAAAGAACACAAAGGCAGCAACGCAAGGCAAGAGGCCCTCCAGCCAGCCAACTCATCCCATAGTGAAAGGTATTTTTCTAGGCAGCAAAGACCGTTCTAGGCTACTTTTTTCAAAAACTCATGTAACCTTGTGTTTATTTACCTCAACCTTGCTGGTTGAGAACAGTATGCAAGTAAAACTCAACACTATTTTCTAGCCTGGCCAGCTCTGGGAGAGAGTAAGCTGTTTTCATGGCTAAGTCAGGCATCTGTAGAACGTAGGCTACTGCAAGCCCTTGCTCAGTATGCTGTAGCAGTTGTTGCCTAACACCTGAGTCTTGACAGACTAGAAACAATCACTTGAAAAAAGCTCTACAAGTTATTTTGCTATCATTCCCTTCACTGCACATTCAAGTAACACTTAAGCTAAATGCTTATTTTAACTCAGCTTTGACAGAAGTATTAAGAATTTCCAGGGAAATTAAGTACTTACCTAAGATTCTCAGAGACAATGGTAGGCTGGAGAAGAAGCACCAGATGCTTGTCTTCTGTGAGTTATCTGCCCATCTCTGGCCATACTGGAACAGCATGCACATGCTAAACATGCAACACAGCCTTTCATACAGTATATTAAGATCAGGTTCTGCTATGTCCTTAACTTATGTTTTTCCATATTAACCTAGGGGTGGTCACAGTCTGCAGGAAAGACTGTCTAGTATGTGATGTTTCAACAGTCTTGAGAATCTCCAGAGTAATTTTGGCTATGATGGCTAGGCATTAATAGATACCTTTCATTACAACTGACTGTGTTCAGTTCCCATGCTTCTTATTGCAAGCCATCACTCTCATTTCTTTGAGATCTGTACAGCTTGAGGACAGTAAGGGTATTTCCAAAGCACTCAAGTGCTTTTCTTTAGAGATCCCTAAGTAGTTAGGGGCAAAACTGTCACTAGATATTCTCCCTTGGAAGAGAAACCTGGCACAGCTGATAGGAGAAAAGAACTTGAGGCAACCTGTTGTTGTCCAAACAATTTTGGACTGCTCCAGCCTATGCTTTGTTTGCGACTGCAAGGGGAGTGAGCACAGGTTCTAAGCTCCACTGCATGTGCTGTGATGTCATGTTAGACTAACCACTGATAGCTGCAACACTGCTGCACTGCAGCTTACCTTCCAGAAGAATTAAGCAGTAGTTTTCACACTAATGGGACTGAGTACCTGTGTGTCACCATGGCAGAGACACTTTCTATAATGCAGTCACTCTTTAAGTAAGCAATTGGAGTTTCCTGGAGACCTTGTTGTGACTGCTGCTAAATAGGTTCCTTGATCTTTGGCAACCAATCAGGAAATTCTGGGATGAAACTTCTGGACACAGCTCCTTTCATAATGCAACCTCATAGCTGTGACTGTCAACCAAGGAAGGTGGAGTGACACTAACTGGGGCAGTCCTGAGTCTTACACAGATTTGTGGGTTCCTTTTTCATGACACTGACAGCTTTAAAGCAGCTGAAAACAAGTTCCTTAGTGCTGGCATTGCCAGGTCAAGAGGAGACCTGGCAGGAGAGGGGTCATCCTCCATGTTCACCAAACTTGTACCATTACCCTATAGCTCATTTGTGTTATGTCCTCTTGTTTCTGTTTCCGTAGCTATGGAGGAGAGAGCAATTCAGCGGACAGAACGGAGGAGGAAACTAGAAGAGGCTAAACAACGAAGAGAAGAGGAAAAACTGGTATGGACAGTGGGAAAAATGAAAAACTTTCACACTATTCCAGTGACAAGAAATGCTGTTCTAACCTCAAAAGTCTAGGGACCAAGAAAAAGCCCTTTAGTATCTAAATGGAGTTGTACAGCTTGTCAGAAAGCAGATGTCCAGAATACACTAAAAAAAACCACCAAGACTTCCTGCTACACTTGTGTTCAGGGAACCAACTAGCCTTTCCATATCACATATCACTGTGTTGATGCAGCTGCAATTCTAGAAGCAGTCTCCCTCATCACCCTCCAGTACTTTTTCACACTTACTTATGACCTTAACTGTCCTTGCCAAGGATGGGAAGACTGGAAGTCACGTGCAGCTTGAAGACATGCAGACTAACCTAGTAAAAATCCTGCACCTTGGTTTCTAGCAAATCTCTGCTGAAAAGAGAAGATACTGATAAGTTTGCATAGTTAATATAGAAATTCCATGATACACATCTAACAGAGGAGCCTTCTTAGCTTCAAGGCATTAATTAAATCTGTTACTGAGAGCATTAATACTAATTTGCATTAGGAATAGAAAGCTAAGAACCAGGGTCCTAAAACAACCAGTGTTTCTTTCTTTGCCAAGGAAGAAGGATGCACATCCACACCTGGAAACTTAAGCAAGCCTTAGACAACTCTTTAACAATAGGGTGGGCAGACAAGCTTTAGGTTAGGTTTCTTCAGAGATTAGAGGAATCACAGTCATTGCAATCATGCACGGTGATGTGGGTTTTAGACCTTTGATGCATATGCCAAAAATCAAGAGATTTATGGAATGAAAGCAGGTTGAGACTGACAAGGGTCACAGGTGAATATTAACCTATGGCAAAGAAAGATGGCCACGTACAGGTGGTAGAAAGAACAGTCCCTCCTTCCTCTTCTCTTCCACACAGTTCTTTGTCCAACATGCATCACGTCTAGTATGTGACAAAGTCTGCTTCTTTCTGGAGTTTCAGATACTAGTCAGTACCAGAAGAACACTAACTGTCCAGGGGAAGTTTAGAGGCCTGTGTTCTCCAAAAAGGTCACGTACACTGAACTAAGTTATATCTATTTTATGCGTTCCAAGGCCCAGCTGAAGGCTGAAGAGGAAGCACGTCAGAGGAAGGAGGCTGAGGAAAGGGAAGCTCAGCAAGAAAAGAGACGAGAGGAGAAGAGGCAGCAGAAGCTGGTGATCAAACATGTCATCTGTCTCCCCAACTTCAGCAAGGATAGGGAAGAGCCATTACTCACTTGCACTCAGTCAGCGGCCAGTGGTGTAAACTAAAGATCTCTGTTAGTAGAGAAGCATTTCACAGCACCAAATGTATCAACTCACCACTGTCTCCCTTTCTAGCAATTTTAGAAGGGCTGTTGGCCAAATGCATGAGGTATATACCTTCCCTATCTCAGCAGCCAGACTAGAGATCCCATGTGGTGAACATCCAGTGCTGACCTATGGCCACGTAACCCCCAAAGAGGGGTGTGTTTGGGCTATTCTCAGGCTGCTCCTTCCAATTGTAGGCTCCTCCAGCAACACAATAATACCAGTCACAAACACACAATTTAGAAGTAAACAAGCATGACAGATGTATCAAAGGCAACCTTCCATCCAAAGAATGAGAAGCATTCCCTCCTTGGAGCTAGCAATATCCAGCAGCCTAGGAATAGCCCCACATGAGTCTTGTTACTTACAAATGAGCTGCCCTAGTAACCCAAACAGCACCACACTTGAAATCCCACAGGAATCCGATCTATAAATGCTGTTCTACTTGGACCATTTTAGAATGTTTGACCTTTAACTCTGTGTCTCAACCAGAAGTAATACTGTACAGTTATGTAATACCCACATACCTTCCCTATTCTTCTGTGTTTAAGCTAGATTAAGTGATGGGTTCCTTGGATAAGACAATCATTTTTGTACAGAATTTCATAAACACAGAAAACTACCCTTTGAGCTCACCAAAGCACTCCTCTTCACATTGATGAGGGCCAGGCAGGAGGAGGAGGTTGTTACATGAGCACTGCTGGCAGCCAGGGATTATATGGAGTGTTACTGTAACACCGGACTGCAGCACTGAGGGAACGCCCTGTGTTCAGATAGGGCCCAAAGAAATGTCTAGATATCATCATCATCTTCCATGCAGATTTTCAAGACAGCTTGCTTTCTTCTACTGGTTCATGTCTAGTTTGCACTGCTAAAGATAATGCAGACCCTTACTTCCTGTCAGGAACTCCAGTTCCAATACAACAACCTTAATGTTCATTTCATCTAGACTGAATTAAAACTACTACTCTTCACACTGTAGAAAGAGCTGGAGAAGCAGAGAAGGCTGGAGAAAGAGCAGCAGCTCCAGAAAAAGGCCAGAGATCACTATGAGAAGGCCCTACTGAGAAAACTGGGAATGGTGCCATGGAAGAAGCTAAGAGAGCAGGCCAAGGAAAACCTGATGGTAAGCGCTGTGGATAAAGGAAAGGTCTGGTGCCATGGGAGGAAGGGAAAAAGAATGGAGTAGCAGAAACCTTAACGGGCTTTTAGGGCAAAGAAAAAATTCTTGCACACCATGCCCTACATTGGGGTTTTAAATGAACTCATACGACAATAATCATGGAAGGTCATCACACTTGTGGGTTTTTTATATTCTCATTTATAGCTGGTTAAACGGGAGCCGAGAGGACAGAGAAAAGAATGAATCTCAATCTAATGAGAAGTCCTCTTTTGTTAGCTTATACTTGCCTGCAATATTAACTGCCACTTGACTCAATGCCAGTAACACAGTAAAGTTAGTTTAGCCCAAAAAAATAATAAAGCCCCAAAAAAATAAATTGAAGTTGTATGATTTGAACCTGTCAGTTCTTTTGCACCTAGATCACAGCAAAGCTAGTTAATAAGATACTGCTAAGCTGTTGTATTTAGTTAAATGTCAGCCCATCACTAGGAGTTTCATTCTCTCTGGAGGCAGTGCTGGCCCAGTGTGGGGCACTGCTAGAGGTAAAACACAAATGATAATCCAAGTGACCAAAAGTCACCTGTTCTAGCCTTACCACACCTTCAGTGCAGAATAACTAGTAGTTTCTGAGACCCTGACACATATATCTTGATAACAAAATATTTCTGTATGTGACTGAGTTGGCATGCCTTAACAGTGGTAGGCTAACAACACTCAACTGTATCCTGAAGATTTAGCCAAAGCCCAGGGCTAAACTGGCAAACTTCCATTTTAAGTCACAGGAGCTACTTACAGTATTCAACCCAATTCACATAGGTGTCCAGCTGGGAAGAAGCAGAGGGATAGCAGATGCTCTGAAAGTCCGTCCTGCTGTTCAGCCTTAAGGATTGAGTTAGACTAAACTGCTAAGGCCATGCCTCTGCTCCACAGCAGGTCAAACTGTGTATCAAATTCAAAAGGATTTTATCTAGGAAAGACTCAGCATTCCCTGCTTTTGGGAACTTGCCGTGCAAGTTGTTCCAGTTGTCAGGCAACGGCATTTTAGGGGTCTCCAAGAGCTGGGCAATATACTACTGTATCTGGTTTTCAGGACACAGGCTGGTCCAAGTAACCAGCTGCCTTTTCTGTCGCCTTTGTTCAGGTGGCCCAAACACACCACTGCTTGAGTCTGCAGAGGAAATGCCTGATGAGTTGGTTTCAGCACACCCAGGAGAGACTCATGAAGAAAGTGTCTTGGGCTGAGGATTTCTTCTCCCACACATTGATCAGATGGTGCTTCAGGAGGTGGCTAAAGGTTTGCCTACTCCACAACGGAGAAACAACACCAAGGGAGCCTGCTAGTGCCATACTTTCCCATCATCACAACACTTATTTACACACCTGCAGCCTAGCCTTTGCTGGGTTATGCTGTCCTCTTTCCTGCATCACCATTCCCTTTCTCAGAGACCTTCTTTCAGCTCTCCACATCATTCTCTTCAGTTTAGGACACTCTACACTCCCCACATCCATTTTACACACTCTATCCCTGTTTCCCGCTGATTTTCATCCAACTCCTGTTCCTGTTATCCTTCACAGCCACTGTCTCAGTGCTGCTCTGTATGCGTTTATTGGGATGGTGATCTGGGAAGAAGCTGCCATTCTTACCTCCTTCTGTCTTCCTTCCTTAGTACAGAGATTACCTCTCCACTCTGGAGGAGAAAGCAAATACTCTCCATGCAGTCTGTCTTAAGAGGAAGTGTTTCTGGGCATGGTTTGATCTAACCATGGAGGAAAAAAGCACCTTAAGGGAGAAGCTGAAGATTGCTACTGATCACTGTAACAAGTAAGCACATTCCCTTGCCAGCAGTTTTTCTTATACACAGGTTTAATTCTACCCCATAGAATATTTTAGAGATTCTGCTTTTGATGGGGCAGTGATCTTCTTCCCAAGATTATGTGAAGTGGGTTATATACTGCTGGTATTTTGTTTCTGTGATATGAACAGACAACATCAGCAGAGATTTATGGTAAAAAAAAAAAAAGAATAAAAAAGGCCCATACAGCCCAGAAAAGAAAGTTTAGTCATATCCTTTGCAGGACTTTTAAACCCACTGGAAGAAAATACAGTGAAAACAGTTAAGTGGCTGAAACTTTCTAAGTTAATTAGCAGATTGGGCCGCGCAGCTTCCACTAAACGCAGAAAATCTCTAAGTGCGGTTATACCAAGCAATGATTGTGCAGGAATTACATTGTATTGTTTTGTCCACAGTGAATGATTTGGTTTACAAATCCAGAGTTGATTAACTAGAAACCCTACTTAGGGAATCTTTCTGTTTCTGCCATCATCAGCCTGATTTGACAAGAAGAAACACAGCAAACAGTTCTACTGATCACAATTGGAGCTAGATGCAGCCATTTCACTCATTGTCCCACAGCTGCATCAACTTTGCCTTTTAACAGAGAGTTAACTAACAGAACAGACAGAACTACTGTCGAAGTTCAGCAGAAAACAAAAACATGCTCACCTACCTGACGATGAATGTGTGTCAGCCACACACAGTCACCAATAGGGATGTGCTTGTGTACACCTCAAACAGGATCTGCCAGGATCACCTCTTATATAATATAGCAAAGCTGTTCTAACTTGCTAAGTCAGTAGGGTCAGAACAAGGCATGGTTTAACCTAACAAACCAGCAAACTGGAGGAGTCAGGGAGAATTCAGATGCAGGAAGAGACCAGATTCATTCTGCAATGCGACCTGCGTTAGGAGCATAGTCACACAGTTTGCCTCATTACCTCTTCCTCCAGTGGCTGACAAGAGGCAGTTCAGAGCTCAGCTGTGAGCTGTTCCTTAAAAGGGATGGTTGCTCCCCATAGACTGCACGGGAACCCAGAGCAAAGTACCTTGGTGGGGTGCTTAAACTCAGATAAGAAATGGAGTCCAGCTGTCTGTGTTCTCATGTAGTTGATCTGGACTGAACAAACCCGTATTTTCCATTCATGCTTCTCCTGAATAAGTTGTTTTCAGAGACCCCGTTTATTCTTATTCTTTAAGAAACTTTTTTTTTTTTTTTTTGTCTTCAGAGTGCTGAACACACACAGGCTAATGAATCTTGTCAGAGGGAAGAGCAAAATGTAGTTTTTCCCTCAGATGATTGACATATTAATGAAATGGTATACATGCACAGGTTCAAGGTGTCATAGTTCCAATCAGCTGCAGAAAGGTCCAATCCCACAGGTTTTTCAGGGGAATTTCCCCTCAAATAGAAGTCATCTTTTATCTGGTGCACTAAGCACACATCTAGGGACTCTGTTCTTTACATCCCTGATTTCTTTCAGGAGACTCATGCTTGATGCATTCAAGGCTTGGAGGCAGTACCCACTACTGATGAAAAAGGAAAGAGAGAGAGAGGAAAGGAGGAACCAGCTACGAAGGAGAGTAGCCGAAATTCTTCCTGACTTTCAAACATGACAGAAGAAACTGAAAGAAGACTGGGAAAACAGACAAAAGGTCCGATTCTGTTCAGTGTTATCTTTCTTCCAGATGAAACAAATTCATGATGAAGCTCTGTTCAGTGCAAATGGTAGTCTTACAGCCAAAGCAAGTTCCCTGGGGCTACTGCTGGTCAGAACAAACCAGGTGTATATGGAACCTAGTTTGACGATTTTACTTTGGACTTGAGGGAGAGTTCTTCCCCATGACTTCCTCCCAGCATGAAGTCTCCATAGGGATTTATGGGCTGATAGCAGTACAGCCTAGGTAACCACAGCATTTCAGGTCGAGACCATTTCTGCACACAAAAGCTGCAGTCCTGACACTAATCCACCCCCATCGCAGGAAGCACATAACTGAGATGTACCTATTAAGCAGAAACCTGGTGCTTTTCTGTTGCCAGTACTCCACAGAATGACAAATTGACCAGAGAGCGAACAGACTTGACTGTCAGCTGATCCCTGCTAACTACTGCTGTGAACTTGGCCACAAAAAGAACAGATTTTAGCTAATTGTGCCAGGAAAGTTTGGATGGAAGGAGGAGAAGAGAGAGCTGTTTATGCAAATCCTATTTACTAACAGACCAGGTCACAGCATCACATATGGGTAGTCTTGGACTCTTACACTTGGACTCTTACACTGACTAGTTTGTAGTGCTGTCCAGTTCAGAGGCATGGTGCTTTGATTTTAGTGACAAATGGTTATTCCAGGTTTATGAACCTCTTATTGTAGAATGGCTTAGGTTAGAAGAGATCTTAAAGATCATCTAGTTCCAAACCCCTGCCAGCCACCAGATCCGGCTGCTCAGGATCCTAGCCAACCTGGCTTTGAATGCCTCCAGAGATGGGGCATCCACAACCTCTCTGGGCAGCCTGTGCCAATACTTCCTCACCCTCTAAGTAAAAAAATTCTTCCTAGCATCTAACATAAATCTACCCTCTTTTAGTTTAAAGCCATTACCCCTTGTCCTGTCACTATCAGACCGTGTAAAGAGTCAGTCTCCCTCCTGCTTCTAAGCACCCTTTAAGTACTGGAAGACCACAATGAGGTCTCCCCAGAGCCTCCTCTACGCCAAGCTAAACAAGCCCAACTCCTTCAACCTTTTTTCATAGGAGAGGTGCTCCAGCCATTTGATTATCTTCATGGTCCTCCTCAGGACCTGCTCCAACAGCTCCATATCCTTCTTACACTGGGGGCCCCAGGCTTGGACGCAGTACTGCAGATGGGGCCTCATGAGCTCACAATAGAGGGGAACAATCCCCTCCCTCTCTCTCTACTGGCCATTCCTCTTATGATGCAGCCCAGGATTCCATTGGCCTTCTGGGCTGCAAGCACACACTGCTGGCTCATGTCCAGCTTTTTGTCCATCAGGACACCCAAGTCCTTCTTCACAGGGCTGCTCTTAATGAGTTCTTCTCCTAGTCTGTACTTGTATATGGGATTACCTCCCTCTAAGTCCAAAACCTTGCACTTGGCCTTGTTAAACCTCCCTAGATTCTCATGTGCCCGCTTCTCGAGCATGTCTAGGTCTCTCTGGATGGCATCCCTCCCTTCTATTGTGTCCTTTTGCTTCATGTCTGTCACGTAAACATTTTCCAGGCTGGTTCACTGTAATATTTAAACATTCATTGTGCAAGTCTGTCTAGGCCCTTTTGTTTGACCCATACCTCAAACAAGAAAAATGCAGACTGTTTTTACATAAGCTAAAACTGACATTATCAAAAGGAAGGTTTCTCATAACTCTAACCTTAACCTGCAGCATACCGCAGTTACAGTGATGCAGTTAAGGTATGGTATGTCTTGTCTCAGCAGTAGCATAAGGGAGGAATAAGGGAGGAATCTGGAATTGCTTCCCCCCCCCCCCCCCACAAGATAGGTGAAGTTGTCTCCAAAATAACTTGGCAATACAGAAAATATCAGGGCAAAGCAAGGAAGATGGCAATTTACTGTTACCCATTGTACTGGATAATTTTTTTAATCCTGTATATGCACTGAATGTTTTCAATAAACCCAAAGCTGAAATGAGAGCAACCAAGCTTTCAGTGTGAATGTGACAGAAGCTGACTGAATGGCACTAGACCGAAGTCCATGTCTAAGGAACATGGACCAGAGCTAAGCACCACTGATTAAACAGTGCGGGATAGGCCAGTTTCCTAGGCTCAAGCAGCTTTAGTTTCAGGGATAGTCTGTGCAGAGAGCCCATAGCAATCTGGCCAGAGAGCCTCCCCTCTCACACAAGCTGGGCTGCCCAACTGACTTCTCAGTGCCTTTCTGAAGACGTCCATCATACCCAGGCTGCCTTGCCTCTGCCTTCCTCCCAGGAATGTTAACATTTACCACTCTCCCCAGGGCAGATGGCAGACCTGACCACCGGCAGGTCAGATGAGCGTGCTATCCAAGTGCAGGGAGCTGAAGGTGCCTACGTAGAGTGTGGGTGAGTGCAGACCATCTGGCTGCATTAAAAACAGATTGTGAGAGGAAGCTACAAGCTGAGAGGGTTGAATAACTCATCTTGCAGAGAGGGAAACAGGCACTGGAGAAGGGTGATATCTCTTGCAGAGCCAAGGAGGCTAGCCACAGGCCAAGCAGAGCTAAATCTCTCACGTGTTAAAAGGGTGCTGCATAGCACTGGCTGCTAAGGAGTGCATCTAGTTTACTGAACTGTGGATTCTTCCTCCAACAATGCTATAGTTGTGCATTTTGTGCCCACTCACCAGCCATGAAAATAATGCTGCTTCTGTGGAGAATGACTGAACTTTAGGTTCTGGGAGGGGTGAGTCAGCACTTGCTTTTGAAAACTGGTCTTTTCTTCAATACTCTAATCTTCTAGGGTTTTCTTCTATTCTTAGTAGTTCTGACCAAGATTCTCCGACTGTCCCAAGATGCTCTTCTGCTATATTGTTCTAGCAGCAAAAAGCCAAAAGAAGATCCAGGAAGAGCTGTACTTCAGCACCCCTTTAGTCATTGCTGTAGCTAATCCCATACTGACACAGAGTTGAAGTCTGAGCTGGACTCAGCTGAGGAATAGGGTGGTGTTCAGCGACCAGGCACATTCATACTCAACTCAGACAGAATTAAAGTGGAGATGAGAAGCCGCTCAGCTTCTCCACTAAATCATACCTCCTTGTCAGGAACAAGGCTGTACCTGATGTTGCTGTTGACAGACTGTACAGGACAACCCTAAGATCCATGACATAAGTTAGAGATTTGCAAATGAAAGCTCTAACAAACAGTTCCCATCAGGAGGGCGACACACAAGAGAACTTGCCAGACTGAGGAAACAGTTTCAGCCTGCAGCTGTGCTGGAAGACGCCTCCTGTTCCTGTACTTGGTTAGCTGAAGATGTCAGTGCCTTAATGCTGGTCATCAGCCCACACTCTCAACTTAGATGCACTCCATCCTGTCAGCTCCTTGCTTTTCAGCAAAAGAGAGAGATGGCTACACAGCCAGACATTTCCAGAGAGAAAAAGACATTTTCACTTAGCTATAACAGCAAATTCAGAACTGTAATCTGATCACAAGCTGCCCTTCTCCTTATCCCCACTCAACACCTGCCCCAATGAGTTCTTCCATGTCTTCCCAGAAATCCTTGGCTACACCCAACACAAGCCTGGCTACTGCTGCTGAAAATTCTTCACTGTCAGCAAGCACAAAGCAGTCTTCAAAGAGAAACTGCTAAACAGCTGAGAGAAGTGCCACCAGGCAAATCAAAGCAGAGCTCTGGGAACAATCAAAGGCACCTGTTACTCTATTCATCAAAGTCATCTTGCTTTTCAAGAGATGTCCCAGGATACCAAAAGGATCAAATGACACGTCTTCCCACTACCTGCACAAGGAATATCCATGTCATTTCCAAGGATGGCTTAGAAAAAAGTTTAAAAGGAAAAACCTATTCCTTCTCAGGGTTCTAGATGCACTGTGAGGGCAGGTACAGGAGAGAAAGCAAGACACTGGACAGCATTACTCTAAATTCAAGGCCCTGCTTCAAATCCCCACTGGAGGGGGTATCCTTAACTTCTGTGGTGGTCAGAAACACCAGCAGGTCTGTTTCATCCCAATGTGAAAAAACCTGAATGTCAACAGTTGAAGAACTGCAAGAATATCTATTTTCAAATTCCAAGGCCTCCTTAGCCTGCTGCTCCCTTGTTCACTTCACAGCTAAGTAGCCAGAAGACGGTGGCACTTTTTGGACGTTTGACCTGGCTGAGTGTGTTAGCATAAATCAACAGGCAACTTCACAAATGATTTCTGATAATTTATTTTGATTTATAATTGCATCTTATTCGAAATCATTGGATACAATATACTATGGAGACACACACACATGCACACACACACACACCAACCAGTCCTTTCAACGAAGCTCACAAATACTTCATGAAATTCTTCCTATAGCTTTGGCAGGGGGGAAAGGAAAACCAAAACAGAAACAAGAAAATCTCACACAAGACACACTCCACTCCCCAAAGCAGACAGTTCTTCCAGAGCACGTCATTTTTAGTACTGTAATTAAATGCAGTTCATGAAGATTTTGGGAGTCTGAATTTCCACATTTCAGAAAGAACCTCACCTGTCCAAAGATTTTTGCTGTACAAACACCCTAGTAGTGGAAGAAAATCTTAAGAAAACAGAAGTTGAAGGCAATATAGGAAAACATCCATAATCACACACACTTTCTGCCCTAATGAGGCAATATACACTCATATAGAAGGAAAATGTCAAGCACATTATTAAGACATTAGGCAATGAGGCAGTATCCATTTTAACTCTAGAAGAACTTTTATAGCAAATGGTTTCCACCATGACACTTGAAAGCAACCTACTTTGAAAAAGCACCATCATAGCATGAAGGCTAAATATGATAAGAAATTACAAGCAGCACCAACTTGGGCTCACCAGCGACTCTTGTCATCTTAGACAAGTTAAATGGAGAAATGGTCTATGTGGGGACCTGTGACTCGTCTACAAAAAGCATCTCAGTTTAAGATGACAACGTTAAGAGTGCCAAGCCACCATTTACACAGTGTATCTAATGGTGTACAGCTCTTAGTACAGTCACCAAACAACAGGGTGTTAGTATTTGTACACAGGGGGCTTAACACTAGGACAGCAGCAACATTAGAACCCTGGCACTTCAGTAAGACCAAACCAGTCGGGAAACAACAAAAGGTCATGGTTAAAGCAGGATCCACCCATTTCTAAGTATGGGTGAAGAAACATCAAGGCTAGATACCACTCAAATACTTCACTGCTTCTTATTATCTTTGGGTACTCTACTCTCACACAGAAAACTTTGAAATGACCAGCAGCGTACTGTTTTCTTATTGCCACATTGATGCATGCTGTTTTACTGGTTTTATGGACTGACTCTCCAGCCCTACCAGGTTGCACTAGTTTTTAACATTTTCCTCCCAGCGTGGCCAACACTGAGCTCAGCAATAAAATGTAAAACAAAAACTGCCTTTTAGTGCACAAGGTATCACAGCAGCCTGCCTGCATTGTAAGCGAAACAGGAAGTGCTGCCCTTTAAGGGCTTCTTAATTCTGAAGGCTATGAAAAGGAGAGCTCCAGTGCATACATCTGAAGCTTTCAACACTTCCACCCTTTCAGACAGGGATGTATCATGCTTTCCATCTCCAAAGGTATTCACAAGGTAAATCCTCTCAGCAAGAAGCCAGGAGGATAAACAAAAGCCACCACTGCTATGCAGACTACAGTGAAGTGAACCTCCTGCTCACTGGAAAATCAGCACTTCATTCTCCTCATACAAAAACCCAGTCTTGCAAGCATTTTATTGTCCTGAATGATTCCGACTCTCTCTGTATAAGGTGCAAAAATAGAACTTAGTTTAAGCACTTTACCCTATATACTATACCGGAGTGGGCTTGATCAAGCATGGCAGGGTTACAATAGTCCAAGGTCCTTGATTCCTAATTTGCACTCAAGCTCACACTGACAATTCCACTGAGAATGCCTTGGTATAAGTAGTTTAAATTTTCCCATATGAGAGCTCATTAAAAAGCAAGGGACAAGGCTACACTGACATGCAGGCTGCAAAATAATGAAAACCCGCCCATGGGAGGGAATGAGTACAACAGGGTCAGGCGACTGCCAGGGGAATGAATCTGTCACCTGCCCAACTCTGCTTCCTCCCAGCCCAGAGCAGAACTCTGAGAAACCACTTATCACAAATCTGTGAGCACTCCCAGAGCTTGTTCAGTTCACAGGCGTGATTGATATCTGTGCATGTAATTCAGAGGAGCAGAAAGGTTGGCTATCTTCACAGCAGGGGTTTAGTCCAGGAGCATATTCTGGCTTCATCTTTCCACATGGCAGCAGAACAAGGTTTGGGAAGATCACAAGCCTGCTAACTCTGGCTCCAGGGTTGCCAAGCTTCAGCTCATCTCAGCAGGCACTGCAAAATGCATATGTTCCACGGAAGCATTTACAGACAACTCACACGGAGGAGAGATCTTTGTGTAAAGCTAAACTTCTAGGGTCAGACTCCAGCCCCAAACAGTGCGAAGATCGTGCTTAGCTGCCAGAGAAATAGCAGAGTCCGGTCGAGTGCCTTTTGCTTCACACTAGTGCCAGGGAAGTTGTCAGAAATCTAAGTGTGTTCAGACAAGAGGCAGGAAGGACAAGAGGTGCCTCCTTCAGCTCCTTTAAAGAGCTGCTCACTGGTTGAAAAGGGATAAGAAGAAATAAAGGACACCTAGTAAATCAGTAGCTGTTCCTGAACAGCCACATTCCAAGTGCAGCTGCTCCTTGGTTATCTGCTGGTTATAGAAATTGTAGGTGCCACTTGAGGAAACCAAACAGTGCAAAGAGGTGTATGCTCTTTACCTTAAACTGGGACACATACTCGGGAGCATACACACCAAATATGGCAGGGATCTCAAGGGACAGTCCCAGTTCTGCTGTCCCTTAGCACCATGTACCATCTATTCTTTAGAGAATATGTACAACAGTGCACACTGAATTTGCATCACACAAGCAACACCCCCTAGTTGCCTACCACACAAACGGAAGCAGGGCAAGTCTGATCTGTGCAAATTGCACACGCATCTGAAGGCATCATTAACTAGGACAAGGCTCTTACCACTGCTTCTGCATCTTAGGCTCAAGCCATAACTCTCATGCCACAGTTCCAGATTTTTCCAGCCAGACCTTTCTGCAGGGCCAACACACAGAAAGGACTTAAAATGAAAACCAACAAAAACCCCACCCCCAAAAAAGTAGAAGCCATCACCACTAAAACCTTGTGTGATTTCAGCTGAAGCTCACGTCTAGGCAATAATACAGTTGCAGGCTGCTGAAGGACACACAGCCTTCTTGTAGAACAGAGTTAACACATTCATCTACCTGCCACTGTGGGTCAGCTACCCCAAAAGCTGCCAGCTCCAAAGCATCCTCTCCAGCTCTATACATATGCAGACACCAAACTGTTCCTCAGCTTCCCGGCTTGAGAAAAACCACAGTCAGGCACCAGGGAAACTCCCTGGTGTCAGGGTTCAGGAAAGACTGCATCATTCTTATTAGCAACACAACTAATCAAAACGTTGTCTACCAAAACTGTTAGGAACAAAGTCAATTCTCCCACAGACTCCCTCCTCCTTGAGAGGGAGTAGGGCAGTTCGTGTAAAGCAACAGCAGACAGCAGCTTGTTCTCCCCTCACAGTCGTTCCTTCAAAACATTCTCCTTCTTACTCTGTATATTTACACCTGCTGTCTCATGTCAGAATCCATAATCAGAGCAGAAATATTTTGAGGGAAATGAGACAAGCCATCAAACCAACACAAACAGCTTACAAAAAAGAATGATGGTGACACTCTTCTCACCCAGTCAGAGAGACAGGTCAAATGATGAGAGGATCTTACAATGCCCTACAGGAATGTTGCTCACAAAGGCACTTAATACAAGCAGTAGCATGTATGCAGCTGGATGGGATAGAAGAAAAAGAAAAATGCACCAGAGATGATGGAGCACTCAGTGACTGCCTAAGCAGTCTTTTTTTTTTTTTTTTTTTTTTTCAGCTAAACAGCATGGCTTCTGCACCAGTCCATCTGTTTTCTATATTAAAAGTTCACTCTTCTAACAACACTGAAGCACTGCATGTAGGTACAAGATAGAGATTCCTTAAGCTGCAAGAAACAGCGTACAGTCTGAAATCCAACAGCAGGTTCCCGTTGACGCCAGAGTTCACACCTAATGAAAACTCAAGTTCTCATAACCGTGTGCTCTTCTTCCTGCCGAGCTGCACAAAGTTCCCCACAGTGCAAAAAGGCAGCGGGTTCCCGCGCTCCAGGTTTGTGCATATGGCTTACTGCTTTCCGCATCCTATTGCTGGCTGATGGCACACAAAGAACCATTTCTGCTTGGGAAAGCCTCTGATGTCTGCGATGGGATGGGCAGCCCATACACCGACCACGAAGGAAGGATGTGGAGGAGGAAGTTCTAGTGGAAGGGGCCGTTCCCCTACTAAGGAAAGTCAGTCAACGTCATCCGCAGAAAAAAAGGTGTCACACAATGTCTTCAGCAGAGCGCTGCTGGGGGGGAGAGCCCAGACTCAAGAAATGGCCCCAGTTGCATAGAAAGCCCCTGTTATATTGGCCAGTGTCTATCACTAACCCACCCAGGAGCCTGCGCCCAGCGTTGTCCCGCAGAGCCAGCCGAGCTTCCCTCTCAGTCACGTTGTAGCTGATGTTCAACAGCTGGATAAGGAGGATGTATCCCATGCCAGCTGTTACAATAGCACAGTACCACACACAGGTGAACGACAGAGCAGAGCTGGCAGCAGGGAAAAAGATGGGAAGGAAGCCATTTAGTTTTGGAGCAGCTGCTTTACAGTGACTTTCCCTGGTAATCACTAGCCTTTCAAATCCCTGTCTACATCTGCCACAGTGATCTCACTTCGCTGCTTTCATCACATAATCCTTGAAGGCTTTCTCAAAATTAAAGCTTTGTGGCATACTTAATGACAGCTTTTAGCACTACCAGAGCTACTCTTGCACATTCCTTTGGTACTACCTAGCGCTTCACTCTTGCTGCTGTAAAGACCTTACTTAAGGAAACAATAGCGCTCATGCTTGACAGATGATGGAGTACAGAAGAAGGCAGTCACTTGTGCTGCTATACTCTATACAGCAGTGGTAGGAGTCTCTGAACATGTGTTTGAAGCTCCTCACCCCACTCCCAGCCAGACAAGGCATGTTAACACTGTATGAGCAAATAACTTGAATTGACAAAGCCATTAGACAAACGCCATCTCCTTCCTCAGTGAGACAGCATGCTGATTCCAGACTGTTGGACTATTGGCATTAACTGGCAACAAACATCTATAAAGTGCCTATCTACACAGGACACTGTAAATAAAGATTTTTAAGTCCCACCTTCTCCAGCAATTTGCTCTAATTGTGAGCTCTCACAGGCTCCCATCCTTCACAAAAGCAGAGATGCATCCCTGCTTTCCAGAGCCATTTAAGGAGCACTTCTAGATCAGGTCTGACAGCCAATAGCACTGATCCTGAGAACACAATGAAGAATAGCTAAGGAGCTAAGCTGCCTGGTCAGGCCTGAGTTCCCCACCCAGTTCTCTCACCTGTAGTCAGAATAGGCCCCAGGGCAGTAGAACAATGCTGTGAATGGGGTTCGTCCCCTACAGATGGTGTCTAGAGTCAGCATAATTCCATACAGAGAGGTGAGCATGAAGAAGAACAGTGCAAGGATGAATGCTTGGTGGTTCTGCTCCCCTACACAGCTGTTAATCCTTCAAAAAGGAAAGAAAAAAAAAGATTACTTTAAGGGGGAAAAAAAAAAAAGCTGGCTTCTCTTTCCTTCTCCCTCCCCCAACCATCAGAGAACCTGATTTCTGAGGTCTCACTGCAACACAGGCAGCTTCAAAGCAGCTTTATAGCTTTTTATAGAAAGCTCATAGGCACAAGTCAATAGACCAGTAAGGTAGGAGTGGTGAACTGTGTACCCCAGGAACTTTCAGGCATCCATAGCTAAAACGCTCATACCCCGCTGCTCCTTGGTTACAATACTGTAGCGATGACAGCTTTAGGTTCCCTCCACACATGAAAAGCAACCCCATTTCATAGGGTCTGGGGAAAAAAAGAAAAAGAAAAAAAAAAGAAAAAAGCTAACTTAAAAGAAAGAAAAGAAACAGAAAACACACATCTTTAGCAAAGCCAAACATACCAGACACAGTGATGATCCAGTCTCCTCACACACCTGCCACACAGCCGGCAGTGCCCTGCCCGGGCCGGCCTGACCAGCTGGCACTTGACACACCAGTCCATTTTCACACCTTCTCGCTCCTCAGCCAGCACTCTGGAGTAGCCTTTGGTCTCCCCATTCACAGAATGGCCACCGGCAGCAGCTCCATGGAGCCCATTGGAGCTCCCTCGAACACTCTTGCTGGGAAAAGCCTGCTGCGATGGCTTGTCAACACTTGTTGAGATGGGAAGGTAGCCAGGGTCTTTCTTGGCTCGCGACAAAGCCACAAGCATAAGAATTAGCCCACAGGTAAGAAGTACCACTTGGGAATACCCCACGTGGCCTCGAGGAACCACCTCCTGCAGGAAAACATAGTACATGTAGCCCAGGGAGAACAGTCCCAGGCTCAGGAAGAAAAGAGTCCGCTCCTTCCTCCTGTGGGTGAGGTAGTAATACCACAGCACCACGGCGGGAAGCGATGTCAGCACCACCAGCCCCAGCAGGAAGTGCAGAGCTGCGATATGCAGGAAGACGGGGAGCAGGACCATCGGCGGCACGAGGCTGACGTTAATCTTCACGGCCCCGGCAAACCAAGGGACACGGCACCGGTCCGCAACGGTGTCGGCGATCCTCTCCAGCGCTCCTGGGGGCAGGGATCTGCAGGTCAGCCACCTGTTCGGGAAAAGCGCGGTGTATCGCTAGTGGGCGGGCAGGCAGACGTGTATACCTCTGCGGCATTCCCTCCGCCCCTGTCCCATCTCATCTCATCCCATCCCATCCCGGAGTCCGCCACCGCGCACCCAGCCCATCCAGCTCCCCGCTGACTCACGGCTGCTCGCCCCTTTCCTCCTTCATCGCAGGGGCCCGCAAAGTTCCCCGACGGCCGCTGAGAGCTGAGCCCCGAGCCCCCCTCCACGCCCGCCTCCCCCGGCGCCCCGGCCGCGCGGAAGGCAGCCCCGTAGGCAGAAGGAAGGAGAGGGGCTCCCGGCCGTCCGCTCCCGCGCCCCGCGGGGCTGCCGGAACCCCGAGGGCGCCCAACGGCCGCCGGCTGAGGAGCAGAGCGCGGGGCCGCTACCTGTCGCAGCTCTCGTCCAGCTCCTCGCAGTCGCAGCAGCACGCCGCCAGGTGGTTCCGCTCACCCCTCCGGTCCACGTACTCGCAGCAGCACAGCGGCTCCTCCATCTCCGCCCGCCGTGCCCCGGCCCGAGGGCGCGGAGCCGACGGAGGGAAACGGACAGGGAGGGGCGCGGCCGCACCTCTCCCGCCCCCCCGCCGCAGGTGCCTCGCGCCCGCCCTCGCCTCCTGCCCGGCGGCCCCGCCCCCTCCCGCCGAGCCCCCCCGTTATTGGCCGCCCGCTGCCCCGGCCCCTCCCAGGCGCGGAGGCGGGGGGTGAGGGACCCCCTTCCCTCAGGGCCCATCCACCTGATGGCGCAGCGGCCCAATGCCGGCGCGGGAGGGGCGGGGCCGCCGTGACGTGACGGCACCTGGCTTAAAGAGACAGCGCAACAGGTGGCGGCCGCGGCAGCGACTCCTCAGGGGCCGAAGGCGGACGTCCCCCTGCACCGGGGGGGGGAGCGAAGGGCGGCAGAGCGGGGCCGGGGACCTACGGGAAACCTCCCAGTGGGAAAGGGAAAGCCGCTGTGGAAGGAAAGGGCTCAAAGAGGGTAGGGCTATCAATATTACAGAAGAGTAGGGATTGGAAGGGACCTCCAGAGATCATCTGATCCAACCCTCCTCCTTCCTGCTCAGTTAATTCATTATAGAAATACTCATCCTTGAAGATGGTGACTTCTGGTTACAGGCTCCACCCGTCTGAAAAGGCATATAAATAACCTGTGGGTGTGAAACCGCTATCTGCTCCTCTCCTTCAAAGCACTTCTGGTTAGCTGTGGCTCAGGCTGACACCGCTATGACTCCTCCAGCACAAAGGCAGCACTGCTGAGGACCTTCCCTCTCCTCCAGTAACCAGCAGCACAACTGCCCTCCGAGTGCCTGCTACCCGCAGATCCTGCCCTGAGCACAGGGCTGGCAGTGAAGGCCAATCACCGAGCTACAGGAGCGCAGAGCCCACCTTACTTCTTCTAGAAACCTTTATTCCATGAAGCTTCTGAGCCAAAATAGAAAACAAGTAAGAGTCCGAAGATGGTTACAGTCCCTACTCCACAAGTCCTTAAACACACATCTTCTCTTCTGAGGTCCTGACTCGCAAGCAAGGCATTAACTCTCAGTCTTGCTGCTCTGTGTCTTGTTCAAGTGATCAAAGCTTCTTTGGAGCATGGAAAGGGAGAGCTTGAGCTGTGAAAAGAAATAATTGGGGAGCATGAAGCATTAAGTCTGTCTGCTACAAGGGTCAGGAGCATTGGGAAAATTGTGTCTCCCTGCTTCCTTCCTTTTAAGGATTCCATGTGATTTCCTCCTTCCTTTGCCTATAAAGAGCTTCTGTAGTTTGCTTTCTTAACAGCTATGCTCTGTGCGGTTTATAATTACTAACAGTACAGCGTGATAAATCTTAACACCCCTCTAGACAGTAGCATGGAAAATAATCTGCCCCACTCATTTTTAGTCACAGCTGATGTTCATGGAACATCAACTTTCATATTTTCATACCCAGCCCTCCCAGTGCATTTTGCTGCAATTAGATTACTGACACCTCCAAGGTGTCATGTTATTTGGGATGGAAAAGGTGGCTGAGATCTCACTCCATCTTTTAGAGGTTTTCACGCCATGCCTGCATTCAAGAAGGCTAAAGCTTCAGAATCTGGAATTGTTTGGGTAGCAGGCAAAGAAACCCAAAAGGGCACAGAAACCAGGAAATTCATTTCTATAGTGGAACAGCCAGCGTTGGAAGCATTTGAAGCTGTGATCAAAATGGTTAACAGAGTAATAGCAGTTTTGTGTGCAGAGATATTCCTAAACAAGAAATAGAAAAAAAGTGTTTTTCTCCGCCCTCCTGTAGTGTGTGGGAGAACACAGAGCCAACTGCTGATGGATAGAGGTACATGTGAACTCCCCCGCAGCTTTCCTACTCTAATAATTTCTTCTGCCACATTTTAAGATTTATTAAAAGAACTAAAAACCAGAATATTCAAAGGTTGTAAATACAAACAATGTATGCATTTGCTGTTCTTCACTTGCTGAGCTGCAATTTCAGCCAAGGGGTTTACAGCTGTCTTCAACTTCAGGACCAGAGACTCACAGCAGCTCCCAACAGCTTATCTGCAGTTTTTATACTGTGTTTGTAGTACAAGAGCAGCCTGGAAATGTAAGTCACTGGCAAAAAGGATCAACCCCATAGCTATGGAGCCTCTCAGAAATATATAGTCTGGAGAATTTAGAAGTGTTTCACTGAAGGTTTACGTGGCTCTCTGATACCAAGATTAAACAAAAGCTCTCACCAATAGTGGGGAGGAAGAGCTCAGATTAGCCTGCATGAAGAAACCCAACGATGAGGTGAGCAAGTAGTTATGTTCTGAGTCTTGAGAAAAGATGATCTGTTTTGAATAATTCCAATCTTGCTTTGTCATGATTCAGAGCTGCATTAACAGACCTCATCAATAAAGGCACTTCACAGGTTTAAGAAAATTGATATGAACATTTTAGTCCAAAGAAAGAGCCATCAGAACCATGAGCATTTCCTTTGCACCAAATTCAAGCATAGGACAAAACTGAGGCCAAGGAGGCATGGACTTCAGTTAGTATCAGAAAACATTAAAACAAAAGCTATTCTGGCATAAAAGAAAAAACTCGAGCTGTTGAAAAAAAAGAGTATCACAAGGAAAGCTGGGCAGACTTACCTGCTCAAGCATTTCAATTGAGTCTCTCAGTACTCCCTTCACATGCTTAACCTGTTCCTTATCATATTGAGGGATCTCCTCTTTGGATCCCATTTCTGGGGATATGCTGGAAGAGATTGAGATTGCATCAGAAACATGAAACAAGCACCTGCATGCCGTTCTATAAAAAACAAATTGCTCTGTTACCATTACTCTGACATTGCTAAAAAAAAAAAAACATTTTTCCAAAAGCCACAGAAAAAGGTATCAGCAGTTGATTTTCAGTTCCTTTTGACTTAAAGATGCTGCCTCAGGCCTTTGCAGACAACAGTCATCAGGAACAAATGTGCTCACATCAGTTCTAAGATCTTCGCAATGGGAGATCACCACACCGTCTCCATACTCAAATCCAGATTATAATCCAGGTTATAATTTATGCATGTAGTATAGGCAAATAATAAGCAGCAACATCTGAGCCTATTCCATGCGCTTGAAAATAAAAGGCATCTAACATGAAGTTAGAAGGGGAGAGGGAATTTTGCACAAAAGCAGAAGCTAAGAAGCTAAGTGAATCTTTAACATCATATTTGAGATCACGCTGGTTCACACAGGATGAAGTAATTCAGTTCTATGCTCAGCAATACGATATTCACAGAAGATGAGTCACAAGAAGGTGATAATGCAAGCTAAGGTTAACGCTCCCCCAAAAAAAACAAGGAAAAACATTTTTCCTTTAACAAGAAAGATGCAATCAGACATGTTACTTTTCTGTAGTCTATGCTGATATCTAGTGACAAGTCATAGCAGCTTTTGAAAACTCACCACCAGGATTCACTGTTTGAAATCTATTTCTTTCTATCAGATTCTGCAATTAACTGAGGAAGAACGAAAGCTAAGATTGCGAATTCAACTTACTTCAAAGAGCTCTCTTCCTGAAGCTGGACGTGATAGAGGGACTGAGCCGCATGCTCTATCTTTGACAGCTTGAGAAACAGTGTTACATTTAGCAAAACCAAGAGCAGCAAACTGTAGAGACCAGAAACATGAAGTCAGACGAAGTTTATATTATTACTGTTACAGTGCTACAGAAGGAAGAGCTGGGCTACAGACATCTAGGAAAAGAAATTCATTCTGGAGCAAAAATAACTGCCCCAGTGCTATAATGAAAGTAAAGACTTATCTAAGCAATTCTTAGCAATTAGCTTTAAGTTGTGTAATGCAACCTGTAGGAAGCGACAACAGTGCCTCCTCTTGGACCTTTTAGAAGTAGGAATAAATAAATTCTAAGATTTTTTTTTTGTAGAATCAGACATACAGAGACCTGAAAAGTAGGCCAGTTTGACAAGTCAGCATTTTAATTCTGCATGTCCTTTCTGAAATCAGTCCACCCCCCTCTTCTACCCACAAGCTCCTGTATTTACACTCCATATAGGTTAGGATCAGTCATGCTACATGGAACGTCAGCATGCAAGTGAGGTAGGTACAGGCAAATAAAGACCAAGATAAGCTCAAGTTAAGCCATGTTTTAATGCAACTAAGTACTTACAAGACACTCATTACTACAATGATGGCAGTGGTCCTACTAATAGCATCTCTTTTCCTTCCTATAGGGCATGGAAGAGAAGGTGGTTAAAAAGTACTGAAGAACATTTCTAATGCATGTCTGCATATACACATCAGTGCTCAGCATTTTATACAGAATAGCGTGACAGTTTCTGATGGACATAACAGATGGCTTGGGTGCACACGAGTCTCTCCAGAATTCACTTGATGCACCCAGTCACTTCTGTAGCCATCTCAGACAAGGCAGCTAGACAGGCTCTTTTATTAGGAAGATTCCCTCACTTCAGTATCCTGCAGAGAACAGCTCTAGGATAGGTTAACATCAAACCCAGATAGCCTGAGAATGCTACAGTCTACCCACTGCTGCCATTCAGCACATACACCCCTAGTCACACACATTAGCAGAGACGGTCTGCAACATGGCTCTCCTCTAATTGTTCTCCTGACCATATTAGTCTTTCTGCCAAGTAATGCTAAATCAAATTCTCCTGTAACTTGTCTAATCTGGGCCAGCTACATTTACGTACTGACCTGATGACAGATCTTGAGAAGGCTAGTTATCAGACAATGGTTACCTAAAGCTAATGAGGACAGCAGGTGTGCATGTCCTCTCCAAGCTGAGTAGCATGCACCTACTTATGTGAGCAGGTTGATTTTTAAATTTAATTATCTGATCTCCTAAGCAGTTCCTTACATGCACATTTCCTGTCCTAAATGAGGGACATATCAGAGCTGCTGCAGCATACACTGAGACACACAACCACCTTAAAAGGTGGAGCAGGAGTGGCAAAATTAAGTTTTCAGGAAGTAACCTCACCTGAGGAAAGAGGCCACCACATCTGCTGTTGAACCAAATGCTCTCTTGCTGCTACATGCAGTATTGTCTTTCCCCTTTAGGGAAGGGCATTTGCTCCTGCTTCAGTGTTTACAATTCAACTTGTGTTATGAAATCCACCATTCTCTGGTAAACATTTGTGAACCAGATGTTCCTCATCTCTTTAAGTGTAGCTAATATTGTACATGCCTGTACAATACACAGGCTAAGTCTGTCACGCTTAGTAGCAAAAGTAATCCAAGATATGCTTCAGTGACCCAGAAGTTACAGGAAGAGACAGGAAACGGACTCTTTAATATTACCAAAAAATGTAACTATGACATGATAGGATCAAGAGGTGAGCAGTATTTAAAGTTTGATCATCTAGTGACTTGGGTGTGCAACTTGAAGAAGTTAAGCATAGCTATTTTTCAGCAACTTAGCAAAATTCAGATTTCTCATTCCATCTCATTTTCAATACTATACAGTGCAACATTTTAGAATTTAATTCCATTTTCATAAAACAGAAGGTAGGATTAAGTTTGATTTCATGACATATAACAACATAATAGTTGACTGTGTGTGTTCTTCGACTGTTTTAAACAAGGCTGAACAGTCTACACATCTTCGGTCACGCCAGTGAGATAAAGATGAGAGCAGCATACACACAAGCACTAATCTTGCATTATTATAAAAGTTAAACTTTCTCAAACACACCTTACAGAAAATAATGAATATAAGAATTCTTACCTATGATGCTACCCTGGGACTCTAACCCCATGTCACCAGAGGAGTGCTGGGAAGAGCGTTTGGGAAGTGATTCTGCCAGACTTCGGTGTAAAGTGCGTCGTCTTCGTCTTAGGGCAACTAATTTTCCAGAGTCTTCTATGGACTGATTAATTGCATATTCCTCCATTAGCAGTTCTGATTCTATAGTGGAAAAACAATGTTCCTGAACGTTGAAAAGGAAAGTTGAAAAGCCTAGCACTAGTGACTTAAATTGCAAGTGACATATCTGTGGTGGTAATGAGAAGAAAAAGTGCATCTTCCAGCAGATGAACTTAAATCAGGTAATTGACATAAATCACATCCCAACCTACACTGTCTGTCCTCTGTTATATGGCACTTGTACACTTTTCAGATATGATCTATATTCAGACTACGCAGGATTGTTTAATAACATGTTAAGCAGCAGTTGAAAGAACACTTCAAGACACTGTTAGACTGAGACTAAGAATTGTGTTAGACTGCGAGCCAGCAGCCAGAGCTGGCCAGGCTGTTAACAGACATAGCCAAAGAGCCTGCCAAGTGCCACTACTCTTCTCATACCCACAAGGAAATACTTGTGTTAAATACAGGGGCACGCAGTTGAGAGTAACAGCTTTTCTCCCACTCCTCTTGCGTCCTCCAGAAAGCAACTGCTGACAAGGTATACAGGAGTTCTTGGCTACCAGGACTATTTATTTATTTATACATACTCCAGAATTGACAGGTATATTAATGACAGGAGATTCTTCTGAGAGCTGCCTTCTTTTCAACCCATTATTTAAGGAATCAAGTTTGACATACATGAAAACACACAAAGGAAAAAAGGTAGCCCCTTCAGTAAAAAGAAGAAAATGCCTCACCAAGTTGTTTGAAGTTCTCCTGTATCCCTCCCCAGGTGTTCTTCTCAATTACAGATTTGACAAGGCCCCAAGGCTGCTTTTTGTATTTTACTTCTGCAGAAACCCTAATAAACAGAATGCAACAGTGAAGAAAGGAAGGAAAAGAAGGAAAGAAAGACATGCTTTGTTAGATAGCACAGTGATGGTAGAAATCTCTCATCAGAGGCAAGCCTCTAGCTTACATCCATGGCCTGAAATACACCTGAAATACCAACTGGAACTGCCTCAACTTTCCACCTGAGCAGTTCTTACACTGAAACGAGGCAAGAAACAGATGCACGCAAAGACAACATATCCAGTTAAAGCCTCAGGAGATCTGAATGTCCAAATCATTGGGAAAGAAATTTTGTTTCCTCTTCAGGCTCTGAGGAACAGGGAATTTCTCTTTTGTGAACTGTTCTGATTTTAACAAGCATTTGAAATAGCCTTATGAAGTCCTGCTTTTTACTCTGTATGCACACTCGTGATATAATACCTGGGGCACAGCAATGCAAGCACGTGAAACTCATCACTACCAACTATGCATCCAGTACTAAGAACATACCTTGAGTAGATAAATTAAATTGTCTCTTAGGGAGCACAACAGAGGGGAAATGACATTCCTGTGTTGCGTTTCCCAGGTTATGCTAGTCAATAATGCTTCTAGAATGGAAAGGCATTCAACTAGAACCCTGCAGGGGGCTGCTTCTAACAGCTGAATGAATCCTAGAGCTCTTCGTAAAGATAAAGGGGCAAAATGGTAGTCCACAATATTTATTTATTAAAATAAAGAACACTAACCTTACTGGAATACACCCTGCTCTCCAGCTTTTTCAAATAATCATCCCAATCAGCATATGCATGCCAAGCTCCTACTCTAACAAAACAGCATATTTCAATTAATTTTTGAGCCATTTCAAACAGTATAAAGCCAACTGTAATACCAGCATGCACGTTCTGTTCTATGTATGCATGCTACAAAGACTGTAGTCAAACCCTGGCTTTTGCACTTATCCTAGGGTTGTCTTGTGCTTCAGATAAAACAAACACAGCCATCAAAAAGGAGTAATGACTCACTCAGTCATTCAAAGTGGCTGTTCAAGGACTTTTCCTTTTTCCACCCAGTGGTAGAGGCAGTCCTCAGTACTTTTACAGCCCAAGATAAGCCAGAAGGAAAATTAGGCTTGCTTACCTTTCCTTACCTTATGTTCTGATGAAGTTTGAGATAAAAGGACTTGAAGAAAAACTACCAAAGATTACATAGTCTGTCACACAAATGCAGTGGATAAGGAACTTCACCACTTCAGGTGTTTTCAACAAATGAGAGAAGGAAGTGTATTAAGACTCCTCCATCTACCCTGATGGTAACAACAAAGCCTGATCTGCTCAAATAGCCTGTGACCATGAGTATGCTTCTTCATCTTGTAAAATCATTCTCCCCTACAGGCCCTTAGCAAAGGTATCTCAGACACTCTGTTACAAAATATCTGGCATAGTTCTAATTTATCCCACTTAAATGACTGCTCTTGAAAAGGTAAGGCTGGGCAGAACCAGCCCACAGCCTTGGAGATGAGCTCTGTATCAGTGTAAGAGTTCATGTCTCACTGAATTAATCACATCCAAGTACAGCAGATATATGACAGGAGATAAACCAGGCTAATTTTTTTTCAGAAGATATTTCCAACTTCAATAGAAAACAAACCTTTTCTCTGTTGCAGGCAGATCTTTTGGTAAGCACATTTCAGCAACCTGCTTCCTCCCCTCCCACTGCACACCACTCAGGCTCACCGTAATCGACATTTGTGACTGGACGTGCGGCTGATGTAGTATCGGTTCACAGTGTAGAAATAATCATGGTAGGGGACATCGTGGGTCAGCACCTCAGCATCCACCTGATAAGACTGACCTTTCTGGCTCTGCTTATGCAGGATCTACCACAAAAGATAACAGAAAGGGATAGATATATTCTATATTCATGGAGTCTGATTATCTATTTTTTTCTTAATTTCAAACCAAACTGCTTAGGTTGGACCAGCCAATTCCAAGTGAACTGGAGTAGGTAGAAAGACTGAACAACTGTGACAGAAGTCAATTAAGAATGGTAAGAGTAGTGGAGGTGGGATGTCTCCAGCCAGAGCCAGCATAGGAGGTAGTAGTACACCATTCTTTTCCATTGACATTTCAAATACCAAATGCAAGACTGGCCACTGACTCTTGACCACAGTCCTTTGGGATTGAGCTGTGAGACCTTTTCCAAACCACAGTCACAGAAATACTAAGGTTAGATCTGGTCCAAGCCACCTGCTCAAGCAGGGACACCTAGAGTAGGTTGCCGAGGACTGTGTCCATGCAGCTTCTGAAGATCCCCAAGGAAGGAGACTCTGTAATATCTATAAGAAACATATGCCAGTGCCTGGTAACACTCACAGTAAAAAGACTGCTTCCTGATGTTCAGAAGGAACCTCCTGTATTCCAGTTTGTGTCCAGTGCCTTTTTGGTCTGGCACTGGGCACCACTGAAAAGAACCTGGCTCCATCTTCTTATCACTCTTCCCTCAGATATTTATGTATATCAATAAGAATCTGTCTGAGCCTTCTCTTCCACAGGCTGACCAATCCTGGCCCTCTCAGCCTTTTTCTCATAGGATTAATGTTCCAACCCTTTATCTTCTGACTCTTCACTGGACGCTTCCCAGTAGCACCACCCTCTCTTGTACTGGGGAGCCCAGAACTGGACACTTGAAAGCACTTTGTTTCATCTTTTCTGACCACTCTAATTCATACAAGTGGTCAATAGTACTCTTCCCAGAATTTTCAGTAGAAGTTCAGCCATGTTGAAGTTCAAAAACCCCTCTGATTTCATCAGCACTTATTCAGTAATAGTGAAAGGGAAAGAAGAACACCTTCTGAGATGCTACGTTTGAATTGGAGATCCACATTCAGCTCAATGAACTCCAACCCATGGTATGATCTGACAGACTGTACAGCTCTCCCTTGCTTTAAATGGCACCAAACAGACACACATACAGACAAGTACCTGCTTTTCAGTTGCAGTGGTAAACTTCCCACAGAGTGGATTGTTAATTGTTACAGTGTACGTCAAAGTCCTCAACTGATTGCCACTGGAATCTCTATTCCAAGGGGTTGATACAGCATCTAAATAACAAATTATGCAAAATCTCACATGCAGGTCACCTGAAAGTCATCATCTCTGCCCTGTTGTATCTTAACCTGCAGTTTAAGAACAGTGCAGAGAGGAAAAAAAGGACTCCAAGCAGTTGTTTTTTTTTTTTTTTTTTCTCCAGAAAAAGGGAAAACTGTAGTTCACTAACTGAGCAAAAAGTGAGGCAGTAAGTAGCTGAATCTGAGTCTTCTGAAAGAGACTCAAAAGGTGCAGAGAAGAGTAAGCAAGTAAATGAAAACATGCTATTTCCCATCTGCTTAGAAGTTGAATAGATTCACTTAGCAATATTCAAAAGCTTTTGCTACTTTGCCTTTCAAGCTAATACTGAATAAATATTACCCTTTTAACTTAGTTTTCTTACCTTATGATCTCAATGAATAAAGCTTACTCATCCAGAAAATTAAAGCCTGCAAGTACCATTTAGAAGGCTGCAATAATTTCATCTGTGCGCCAGCTCTACAGATTTCACTATTTCTGGGACATAATGGAATCAGAAATACCCCACAAAATGAAGCATTTTAATATCTTACTCAAAATTCAGGCATCAAGTGCAGGGTTTTTTTTTTCCCATTTGTTTGTTTTTAAACAGCATTAAATGAAGTTCTTATTCAGAAAGATGATTGATCTACAGAAACAAGCTAGCTTTTAATGTCTACTTCCACAGAGAAAATATAGAGCTTCAAAATTCTTTTAAAGCAGGAGGAACAAAGTTCAACTCAGTTCTCTAACATTTCTCAGAGGTTGAAATTTTCAGGGTAAATTGCAACACAGACAGAAGGAAGAAGAGTACATTACCTACTATACTCCTGGAATTGAGAAACCTCTGCATGAAGTGAGAATTGGTGAAGAGGATTTCGAACATCTTGTCTGCAGTGATGTGGAAAACTCTGTTTATAAAAAGTCTTCCATAGACATCATTCTCAGAGGCAGTCTCTTTTACTGCTAAAGAAAGGCAGGGGGATCAGGTTAAAAAAAGCAACAACAACATTATGAAGTTTCTTCATAGTATTAAGCTTTATTACAGCTCAAATCCTTTCTAATCTTGCATCAGTAATTGCTTCTTATTCCCAGAAACCCAGAAGTGACAGCAACACATCATTTTGTAATAAGATGGCTTTGAGGAACAAAGTAAAGAGCTCATTTTCTAGACCCCCTTTCACTATTTCCTTGTACAAATGACTTGACAAATCAACAATGCAAGGTCCCACCACTTGGCAGAACCTTTTGCCTTCAGGATCCTACAAGAAGCACTGGAGAACACAGTGTTACCACAGTCCTCATTTAATGCATACCTCATGTGAAGGACACGTGCATAGCAAAGAGGACAGTGAAGCCACACTAGCATTCCTTTTAACCTGTGGAAAGTTTCAAAATTCTGCCTTTGAAGTCTGTAATGCCAGCAGCATCCACATTCTAAGAGTCCAGGTACAGACTCTCAAACACCCTTCCTCAAACTGTTCCTCCCCCATTAACTACTACAAGGGAAGCACAAGTGGTACCTTGTTCCATTTTGCAGTCCTGACAAACGCACTGAGATGCTTTATCATCCTCCCCTATTTCAAAGTACCAACAAGCACCCAAGAAGTGTTCTGTGGTACAGCACTGAGCTTTGCTATTTCTGCTGCTCGTTGGTTCCTGGAATGGCTCTTTGTGGCTATTTCAGCCACTCTCACAAGACACATGGAACAGAATTGTTATCCTGGAGGGAAAGCAGTTTCCTATGCCAACCCCAACCCCAACTCAGTCTGCTTGTGCTTTAGAAAAGAAGTCCATCCTTGGCTATCAGTGAAGAAAAAAAAAAAAAAAGATGAACAGAACCGAAAAACCCACCCCCACCAAAAAGCTTGAAAATAAATCTCATGGAAGCAAGAGAAAGATAGGACACCTAACATTTCAATTGATATAAATAAATGCTCAGAGCTAGCAAAGGTCATTGCCAGCACACAGTGCAAAGGTAGTTTGAATATCATGCTACAGTTCACAAAGTGCCCATAGGCTAAGGTTACAGCACTTAAACCATTATTATTTGGTAGCAGTCAGTACTGATAAATGCAAGTACATCAACTAAATACCAAAACAGAACTCCTCAGTAAAAACCAGTTCTGACTCTGAGCAGACTTCTGCTCTAGCACTGCTTCTAGCCTGCCAGAAGTCCCCATTACACATATACATGTCCTCAGAAAAGCTCTTTGACCCAGGCAGGCTACAATATACGACCCTAAAAGTGAAGCATGAGTGACAACTTTATGCCTGCACAAGAGATGTACTTCCTGTGCTACGTTCTGCTTAGATAATTGCAAAGTGGAACAAATAGCAAGCACATATTTTAAAAGACCTATCGAACCAACCAATATACAGTAATTAGTTGCTAGACTACAAATTCAGCTGTACTGAGACATTCTGCAGGCAGCTAGAGGTTCAGCTTCAGTTTTCAGCTTAAGTTCAGTTTCCTCTCAGAACTGAACCTACCAAAACACAAAGCAAACTGTCTGACCTCAGCTAAGGAGGCCCCAACACTGCAGACCTCCTACCACAAAAAGCATTCTCCACTTCCCATCCTTTGCTAAGAGGAAGGGGAAGCTTCAGAAATTCTTATGCTGACACCTCCTTCGACTACTATGCATCAGCTAATGAATATGGAGCCAGACAGTAGATAATCCAAAAACCATGTGTTATTACTTTAAGGTCTGTACCTTGCTACTGAAATATTTTTTCTCTACAAGCACAAATCTCTCTTCCTTATACTAAGGCTCAAGTTCAAGGGCATCCATGGGTCTTGTAACGTTTTCATTTATGGATGGATTCCTGTTAGCTGGTTTGCCTACACGTTTTAAAAATCTATTCCTTATAAGTCATGATTAGGGAATGAGCTGCCAAGTACATGGAAATATCTACCGAGGGATGCTTTTCCTTACAATCTCTTTTGGTTCTCAGAAAATTGATGTTGTTATCACACAGAAAAACATTTTCAGAAAACCCAAGCTGGAACTAGGCTGATATATTGGGCTAATTAGCTACTTAGATGCTAGGATTCCAACAGCTATTTTTCAGGAAGCCTGGACACCCTTCAGATGCGAGGCCTGTAACATGCATGTATTAACACCCCAATTCCATACCAGCAGAAGCTGGTCACTGCAGGTACTGAGAGCTTGACAAGTCACTTTCATCTGGGCTTCTCAGAGCATCTGCAGAAATCCTACATGAAGCAGTAAGCACAAACAGTAACATAACTGAAGAATAAGCAGACACATTACACGCTTGCAATTTGGACAGAACAGGAAGCTCGAAAACTCACCTTTGCTACAAATAGAAATGCGTGTTTGTCTGTTTCCTTTGGCTTAACTCACAGGTAAGCATACCTACTTTTTACTTATCACAATTCTAAGGCAACATCAAGCAATTTACCTAAAATTGGCTTAGAAATACTATTTATAAGAAATGTTTATCTTCTTGTAAAAATATTAGTCTAATCCCTTAGCTTTTAGTACTGTTCTGACCCCTTAGCAGTACGCAACTACCAGCTGCTAACTCTCTCAATCTGAAAACCATTATAGATGAATCGGAGATACTGTCTGATAAGAGAATATGAAGTTACTCTGACTTTGGGTTAGGATCCCCAGGGACCCAAAAATCCAGAAGCAAATATTACCATGAGTATCTCCGTTCTACATAAAGACTGCAAGCCTGCTCCCTCCCCCGCTACTGCCTTACACTTCATAAGGTCACTTCCATCACTGCAAGGCAAGCTATGAAATACCGTTTGCATATAATACCATTACGCACCAGTGATTGCAGAGGTTTGAAGACATCTGCAGTGTGAGACAAGGAAGAGCCAGAAAACTGGAGGAGAGCAGCGGGAAAAAGGGCCCAGGAAAGCAAATCCTGGTCTTTAAATTCCCATAATAACCAACAGCTTGTGAAGCTAAATACACGCTGCAAGCAAATTAAAGCAGCTGAACCTGTAAGAACAGAGGCTATCCAACAAATTACTAAGACTTCTGATTTTTTCACTTCATGGAGATGAGGGAGGGTCAGGGGAAAAATAAAGTATATACACAGCTCTTGGCACTGCCTGGGATTTCTGTGCCACCAGGAATAGGGGAAAAATTGCACACTGTGTGAATAATGTGCAGGTCAGAGACCTAAAACAGATGCACTTCAAAATAAGTCATTAAGACCAATTCCTAGACAGAACATTTTCCAGACACCACCTATTTGAAGATTGCACAGCAGTGTTTGCCATTATGGTAGAATTCTACTATATTTTAAAAGACCAAACTGTTAAATTAACTTAAAGGATGTACTGAGAAATATTGCTATCTTTTTCCTGCTCACAAGATAAAACTTAAACCTCTTGTCTTTAGATAATTCAGGACAGATAACTCTCCAAATGCCTAAGCAACAAGTAATTGGTAGCTATACATTTAAGAGAACATGTGATCTCAGGATTTTGATTAAAATGTCAGCAAGGCAACATGGCTACTGTTCTGTATACAAGGCCGTATATCCAGAATTTCACCTCTTGAAAAGAACAGGGCTGAAATAATTTCAACCAAACTATTTCCAGCATTTTCTGCATCATATACCCCTATTTGCAGAAGTTCAACCACTATTGCACCCATCTTACAGTGTAAGTGCACAAGCAGTTAGGCTCTCCTGCAGATCATGCGTCTGAGGTGGTAATTAATACACACAGAAACAAAACAGTATGTAAAGTCATTCAAGAAAATCAGGGATTTATGATGTCCCCATACACAGTAAAACTTTCTACCACAAAAGACTGTTTCCCAGTATCTTATTTCTCCCTTCTCTGTATAGAGTATTTTATGCTGCTGAGCATTGTAGCTGCACGTAGAAACTCTACATACAAAAAAAGTCCTTTGAGGAAACTCAGAATCTGCTACTTCTGTTTTGGGAATACATATTCTGTGCTTGAGCTAAAATTTATCTTCTGAAATGTGTAACTGAGACTGTAGATATTAACTCCTTGTTCGGCCAAGAGTCTGTCACGACTCAAACTTTATCACACTAATCTATGAAACCAAACAAAAGCACCAAGATAGAGGTAGCGAAGCTAGTGGTGTACAGGGAGAGACTCCCTTCCCTAGTATGCAAAGTGAAAATGGCCTAGGACAATGGAGCTACTTGCCATGGCTCTGGCATTCCAGCTTTGGGTGTCAGGTGGGCCTGGAGTTAGAGAACAACAGCCTTGAATTTGCCCCCTCACCTCATTTGCCAGGACACAAGGGAGATTAACTGCATGGGTAAACCTTTGCTGTGTGGCTAATTTCATCTGCATGAAAGAATTCACCTTGTAAAAGTATAGGGCAACTGCTATAGGAAACAGACAGGAAAAAATTCTAAGCACGAAGAAGGGAACCTGTGAGAAAAGATTGATGTTGTGTGACTAGAAAATCCTGCTCTGAATAAGAGACTTAACCTGGGGGAGGGTGGAGAAATAAAAGCAGCATAAGTTCAGTTCTCTTTTAAAGAGACACCCCTAAGTTTAATATGCTCTCTTTGCTCAACATCAGTTGCAGGAATGGCAGCTGCTATTTGCTGCTGTCACTTAGGCACACAGCAGCATGAAGACAATAGGACTATTTTCAGTCCATTTCATTGGATACCTTTGCTATAAAAAAAACTCCAGAGGCTAAAAAAGGCAGTACAAAGATGACAGGAAAACTGCAAAATATCTCAACACCAGAAGGCTGAAGCTTTCTGCAGCTTTACAGGATACAACTGAGATTGAGTAAACAATCTGTAAAGCTTGTTAAATATGTACAGGATTAACAGCAAATTGCTCAAATACACAGACTCAAAAAACGATACAGCTTGACATGTATTGAGTTGAATTTGAAAACAAAAGAGGTACTGGTGAGCAAAAGGAAAGCTAACTGAAATAAATATATCCTCAGGTGAAGATCACAACTTGCAGGCGGCCAATTCAATCGATTACTTTGAAAGCTTTCCTAGACACCCCAGTGATACCAATTTAACAGCATCTGCAAGCACCTTCAATAGCCAGCTAACTCTGAAAAGACAAGATGCAGAGTTGCTCAGACAGATCAACAACTGGCCTCAAACTGAACTGCTCTATTCCTGCCAACAGGTGATGAAAGTTCTTTCTCCGCATATGAAAGAAAATTAGCAGTGTATTCAGAAGTTGAGCTTTGCTGTCCTTCATTTGCACACACATCACTGTCATCCAGTCTGGGTACAAGGCAGGCTCTGACCTTACTCACTCCCTAGGGCATGCAAAACCGCTCATGCCCACGAAATCAAGAAAAGTGAACATCACATTGTCAAAAAGTTATTAATTTAAGATATTAGCAACTTTTTACCCACCAAAGGGAAAAAAAGTAAAAATCAATTTTTTTTCTTTAAACACCTCCAACAATTCTTTTTCTCCTGCCAACATAAGACACTTTGCTGCAATTCTGTGAAACACTGAAAAGGTTTAACAAAATCAAAAAGTTCTCCAACTTACTCTGTGAGTGAGAGGGGACAAGAATAAGATTCCAAACAGTTAAAAAACATTACCTTCCTCGCTATCTGAGGCACTGCTTTTCTCTTGAAGATTTTCATTCTCATTCAGATCCAAGGACTTTTCTAAAGATCTGCTTCTGACTAGCTTAACAGATTTTCTTTCTGAAGATGGAAGAGGGCTCTTCTTTATTTGTTTCTCACTTAGAGACTCTTCCACCTAAAAAAAAAAAGCAAAAGAAAAAAAATCAGTAATCATAGGCCACTGAAAAAAGACAAAGTTATTTTCAATGAAAAACAATACAACCAAAGCCATAAATTCTACCTGCTCAGTTACCACAAAGTCAAGCACTGACTTCCTCCACCCTCAGCCAGCCTCCTTTACTCTTTATCTCAGACTTTCACTTCACCCTGGTAACGAGACTTGTTTATCATCAGCTCTGTCTTACCAAGAGCCACCTTAAAGCAGCAGTTTACTCCCTATACAGTTCCTTTCCCTGCATCAATGCTGGCATTTACAAACTCATTAATCTAACACAGCTATTCACTTATTGGTCAGATTCGTTTTTATACCGTTTTAGAAGAGGGTCCAACAATCCTAGGGGGAAGGACAATGAAGCAGGTAGGGCATCCCTTTTTCCACTAACATTTGGTCACCCCAGTTGAATACTTGAAAAATGTTCTTACTTTGTAGGGCTTCATCACCTTTCAACAAAGCAAAAAGCTAAATAAAAGAAAAAAACAAAGACACTGCATAGAGTCATCTTGCCTATATAATGCTACTTCTAGAAATAAAGCAATGGAGTATCATCTGCCATTTCCAGGACAGAAGCAGAGCATGCCCTGCAGTACAAGCCATTGGATTCAGTGATGCAGATCTGCATCATGAGCTACAGTTACTGGGCACTAAGCTTGCACACACTTTGAGAAGTAATAGCTAGTGAAACCACGTGCACAAGGTTTGTGCATTTCAAACTGCCACTTAAAGCACTTGTCTAAGAGTCTTAGTTTTCACGCTAAACCTTCCCTTAAAGCTCCCATTGCATTCAGTGAAAGAACCAGGATCAAGAATGGTAAAGTCCCCATAGGTGGTAGCACACAGATGGTATTAAATGAGGTTTCTTTAACTGAGTAGCTCCAATTAATCTGCAGTGCCATTACCCTTGAAGATTATTCAGCACTGACTCAAAACCAAGAGCATCCGCTGCTTGAATAATCATTATGTTCTTCCTGTACTACTGGACTTTTTTTCAAAAGAGAGACCATTTATTATTTTGTGCAACAGAGGACCATTAGCAGAAGGTGTGTGGCAGGAAAACAGACAAATGAGAATTCGATCACAGTATAAGTGAGCAAAAACATTCCCTAAAGGTCAAAAGAAGAATATTGCATCAGCAAAGACAACCAATTAACAAACGCTGCTATTGAAAGGAGCTAACATGCCTGAAGTTATGCTGAGGTACACAATGGCAATGAGGATACTAACCACCATTTCAACGATAACGTTCTACCAACACATGTAGAAAGGAGCTTGTAGTGGTGAAATGTCCAGTACTGCTGAGCTCTGTACCAGTGCATTTCTGTTTTTGACCTGCCAACAGAAGGCTACGGGATAGGGAAAACCTTGCAGAGCCTTCTAAAGAGGAACAGAAGGAAGAAGGTGGTTTTCATACAGAGATGACCTGCACTTAGAGAAGCAGACATGCCACAAATGGTATTACACAGACTTCATTTAATCAACCACAGACAGCTACTGATAATAGCCTTTTCCAAGACAGTCCAAGTAATGCCAGCCAACCCCTTCATTAGTTCAGATCTCTTTCTGAAGAGAGCTTGTGGACTTCTTTGGTCTGTCAGAACAGTAAGGAAGGAGTTAAGCCTTTTTCTCTCTCCAGTCTTCGGGAGGCAATTATGCTGTGCATCATCAGTGCAATGATATTTGATAAAAGCTTTCTAAGCACTGCCCTCTCCTCTTACTGCCCTTGAGCTTCTACAATATCTGCTATAATCCTAGGCTGCGGGGAGAGCGCTGGCATTCTTTAGAAACACCAAATGTTTAACACAAACATTATGTATTTTAGCACACTAAAACAGTAAACTAAACACATTAATCAAGATTGCTGTTTTACATTATAATTAAGTAACTCTTTTGAAGGATGACTATTCAAAAAGAATCCTAGAATGTAACCCTGCTCACAGATCAAATCCCTGGGCATTTCTGCTTACCTACATGCCCAATTACATTTAGCACCTGCAACAAACATCTCTGGGAGCAACACCTAGTAGGTAAACAAAACACTTTTCTATGCAGAGCCATTACTTTAATACGAGTTGTTTAAATCGTATTTGGACAAGAACAGATCCAAATCAAGGCTACCTGGGTAATTTTACTTACTCTAAACAGTCAGAATTCCAGCAGCATCCACAGTCATCCCAGGCCCCCCCTTCAATTTTCCAAAAAATCTTGTTTTATACTCCTAGGACTCAGGGACACCCATCTTCATAGTAACTAAACTTTTAAACACCTTACAAACTAACACCAGTTTCGTTTGCTGGGTATCAGTCTCTAGCCAGCAACTTGCATTTCCACTGAACTATTTAAAGCCTACTTGAAGTCCAAATGAGTTTTACCAAGTAACAAAAGCCAAAAGAAGTGTATGATAGTAAGGGCTGTTACAAGCATCTCCTTTCTTCCCTCCGATTTTTTTCAAAGCTGAAACAGCAAATAAGTAGCTGATCTGAGAACAGTGAAAGGTTCTGGTGCTCTGTTTGCTTTTCCCTGAGCTTTCCCTTGGGGTATCTATTAACCAAGAGAAAATGTCCATAACCTTTTAGGACTACAACTGCACATAGTAGCCCCAGCAACCACGCTAAATGCTGTGCACACCTCAGATACCATTACTAAAGTATTTGCCCTCTCAAATAAAGAATGACACTTACAAATTCATTCAACACCACAGAACACCCGTGTTCGTTCAGTTTTTATTAACACAAAGGATGGGGAAAACTCACCCTAACCAAGGGAGTTTTGTTTGTTTGTTTTCATTTCCTGCTTTCAAAATAATCTCTGCAAGTTTGATTAAGCAGGGGTAAAGTGGAAGAAGAAAAGAGGTTTCATATATTCACAAAAGACGACTAACTAACCTCTGAAGGCAAGGATACATAGCATAACTTACCCTCTAATAATCCTCATGTATAGCAGGCAAAAGAGCCTTGAGGAGTTTTTTAATTAGAAACAACACAAGCAAAAGCATTGGAAGTTAACACAAATACTACTTGCATAAAGCATGTGCATAAAAGGGCACAGGGTGCATAGGAAGGTGGATAAAATATGATTAGTTTTGTTTCTACAGCTGGGAAGACCAAGGCCTAAAGCTCGGCATTATGCAGTGAATTAGAAACTCACACCGACAATGTTATCTTATCCTGAAGTTTGCTTCCCAAATATATTCCTGAAACCTGACAGTAATCATATCCAATTTCTGATGTGAAAACCTTTTAGGCTACCATGAGCCCCCAATGAATTCCACAAATTACAACTCCCATGCATTCTTATGTTTACAGGTAGACATGTTCAGCATATTTCTCAGTTATGACTAGCAAAAAAGATTGAATCAGCACTTACACCTGACAACGCGTGTCTATTGAGTGACTCTCCTTCTGTTTGAAGCGTGGATTCCCGAACTAAACCAACTGTTTTAGGTAGTTTGTCATCCCTTTCTCCAGGTTCATCACAAACGCTGGATCTGTCCAAAGGAAGAAATAAGATATATTTAGAGCCACACGTGTATCTGTAAGTAAATAAGCATGGCTTTGTAATGCTTATTTACTGTTTATTACTGAACAATGCAACTCGCATCTCCTTTTTAAGCTTTTCATGGGCAATTTCTGCACTCACGTCATAGTTATCCTGCTAATATTAACAGCTACCAACTAATTCGTCCCCCATCTACCTCGTTAACCTCTCAAGCCACGTTTCTCACCATAATCACCTCAATAAATCCAACTTTTGCCTATGTTTTTAGTAAAAACCAAGCACAGGTGAGACAGAAAGCATGCACTGTGCAGAGAAACAGAGGTAGCTTTGAGAGAATTTCAAAAGTGTCCAAAGAGACTCTGAGACTTTTTTTCCTGCATCCATTATTCCTGAGTTGCAAAGTACTGCATTTATTTATTTATTTTAAACAGATAAAACCCAGGAAATACTTAATGGGACATTTTTTGAAGCTTGCAGTGTTTTCCTATTACACACACTCAGATAATGCCGAAATGAAAAAGAGATGCAAGTTACATTGTTCAATTTTACAAAGTCATATTTATTACATACTGATACAAAATTAAAACTCCAGAATTACACTGACCGTTTATAAGATAGTTCATATTTATTCCAAGAAATCAATAAAACCGTTCCGGAAAGATATCTATATATAGTTTTCTTCTTGCTTCCTAATTCAACCTGACTATCATACATAAAATAAGCTAAGACCTGAGGCACAGGGACAACAAAGCAGGTATTTTAGTCTCCATGAAGTAAGGAAAAGTGTTTGAACAGCAGATATAGCTCTATTCCATTCAGCCCTTCCAAACTGTTGAAGGGCAAACAGATCCTGACCAAACACTATCAGGAGAAAAAGTTGATATTTAAGCTATCCTGCCCTCCCCCAGGCAGATCTAGGGGCAAGAAGGTCTTCCTATCTCCCTCTCTAAGGGGCCTCAGCAGTGTTCCTCTTTTAAACAATGAACACTATTAAGTTTTTATGCATATTCAGTTTATGCAGTTCAGTTCTCATCATCGTTTTACTCTAGGCTTAACCTTTCAGGTAAAGCTACAGGAGCACTTTGGAAAACAGTTTCTAAAAAAAGAACATTGCTTCCCCATAAGTAGGGATCAATAAGCTTTATAGTCTCCTCTTACCGACACTGCCCATTGTCCTCAGATGATGAGTGGAAGCTCTCCATTTCCTCGGTGTTCAGACCCAGCTCAGAGCCATAGCTCTGGTGCACCAGCTGCCAGAATTCCTGCTTGGTCAGCCTCTGAAAGAAAGCGAGCTAGTCAAGAACTGTGCTATGGAGCAGTAAGGCACAGTAGGTAAAACAGTAAGAAGTTTGAATTACGCCACAGCCTTTAACCTCACTTCTGACAAGGTCTGCAAGCATTTAGGTATCACATTTCAAGATTAGATTTCAGCATTTTGGGGAACTGAACTCCCATCTACTCCGTGTACCCAACCCATCACTGTTCAACCAATAACACTAGACGTTAAAAAACTAGTATTTCAAGAAAAAAAAATGCTTGTAGCTGCACCTTCATTCATCTCTGAAAACGCTGGTGATATCTTCAAAGCATCCCCCTCCCGCGTTTCACAAGACATGGCACAAAACCAGCAGCTAGCAGACAGCCAGTCACTCCCTCCCCCTCTGATCCCAGAAAACTTAACAGATCCATGCCTGTTTCCTCGGGATGCTCAGATCTCTCTACCAGCAGTGAGAGACTAGCACTTCAGTCACTGCAGACATTAGCGCCAGCTCAGCCAGCAGTCCATCTCACCAAGGTGGGGCAGCAGGTGGGACACTGCCACAAGCTCCATAGGCAAAATACCTCGTCTCACAGCTGGCCGCTCTTCTCTTTCCCTATAAGCTCCGTGAATTCCACGTTCTCTCTGACCATCAGGAAAGTTAGGGGAAGTGAGTGTTACAACCAACTCTTATCAGCAAAGTAAGCAACTAGTTTCAAAGTCCACTGTTTCTGGCAGGAAAGGGCCAAACCAAAAAAGAAGGAAATGCAGCAATACTGTTTGGGTATTTAGTCAAAGAAGACAGGCATCGCACTGGAAAATGTGCCGCAGTCACGATCCATATTGATCAAGGGAACAGAACCATGCTAATGAGGCAGTAACACAGGTCTGCTTACTATTTGCATGAAATGATCACATTAAATACTCGTGCATAATTTAAAGGGCTTTTAAGCGATCCTCTCTACCTCTTTGCTCTGCCTGCAGTGTTACACTACCTACAATTTTAGCCACCCCAAAAAAGGCCGCTCCGCAGGCACCAAAGGTAAACGCTCACCTACAAACAGTCGGTTCCTCACGCCGGGTCGCGGCCCCGCTCAATACGCTACCCCCGCCCAACACACACACAGACACACACAGCCCGACACTTTCTCCCCTCACCCTCCGGGCCCGCAGCGGTCGGCCGGCTCCTCCCCGCCGCTCCCGGGCCACCCCGGCCCGCTCCCACTTCCTGCTCGGCGGCAGGGCCCGGCCCCGCAGCCGCAGGGGCTGCCCCGGGCCGGCACCGCACGGCCCCTCGCCCTCCTCCCTCACTGGGAGGCGCGAAGCCGAGGGCGGCCTCGGCCGCTCTCTGAGGGGACAGACGTGGGGCTTTTCCACGAGCACCCTGGTGGCACAGATCACCGCCTTTACTTGTACCGGGGACAAAGGAGGCGTTACAACACTGAACACGCACCTAGAGCGCACGGATCCTAACAGCTAGTACCAGCCTCCACGGCCCCGTGAGATTCCCCGCGGGGCACCACGGTGCTCAGCACGCACCAAACACGCAGCTGCCTCGCCTTCCTTCCAGGGACACTCTGAGTGCTTCAGCTGTTCTGTCTGAAAGTGTCTGAAAACAGACAACGCCTACCTGTTTTTAAAATACGACTGCTGTATACTCTTAGAGAGCACACCTCTCCACCAGAGATTAAATGGCAGGCACAAGGCTGCTTTCATTCTGTTGCCCTGTACTTCCCCAGCATTTTTTTTTCCAGTGCTAAGAGACCTGACAATGGCTAAGCATCACTACACTCATCAGCACAGTCTGCATCAGCCTGCAGGCATATCAGCCTGTCCTTGTACAGGCGACTCAGTGGTTTGCAGAAAGAAGAAAAACTACAAGATGTGCATTTTAGGAATCTATAAAGTTGTTTCCTGTGGTTTTACAAAGTCAATATTACTAACTTCTGTTTCTAGAGCCAGGATTCTTGCAATCTGCTCAATTACTTCTAGCTCAGCTAGATACAGTAAGTCATTAACAGCCCAGCTTCAAATCAGACTTTCTCCACTATAATCAGAAAAGATTAGTTCTAAAGGCAAAGAGGGCATGACTTTTCTGGCTCAGATTTCTGTCTCTGAGCAGAAGCAGTCTGGAGTGGCTCTGAAACTTGTAAAGCTGAAACTAAACCCAGATTGCTCTGCCCACTCGAGGTGATGGTCTGTGCTAGATTATTCCTCAGTTCTTTGTAGCCTTTCTTTTTTTGTATACAAGAAGCAGTGGGACACATTTTTGTCCTTTCAAACCTGGAACACAGTATCAATACTTCATGTCACACCAGTCAAAGTGGTGGCATCAAACAGGCTGTCCTACAAAATACCATGAGCAAAGCTACTGATTTTTACTTCTACACCTGTCCATGGGGGTAAAGACATACTCCATAAAGGTTTAATCCAGAGACACCCCACACACAGAAACGCACTCTCAAACCAAGCAACTCTAACATGGAATTTTGCCCAATTTCTTGATTACAATGGCAAAGGGTAACAGCGAACACCTGGTTCAGTTAAAACTGCCTGAACATGAAGGTCAAAAATCAACCTGAGCCCTTTTTGATCTCTAAAACCACCTTTGATGAATGCAAAGGTGCAACAAGTATTTTTCAAAGCCTTGCCTTAGAAGCTGGTTCATTTGCTGCCCTAGTGGATGTTTGCCACAAGAACCCCAGTTCAGCTAAAGTTCTGGTCCCTTCTCACACCCCCAAACTTATCTGCTTCAGCACCTGGAGACTGGTGCAAATCTCTACCCAGCAAAGCACAGGAATAAAAGGAAAATAACCCAACTCTAAGGAAAAGGACTCATGGGAATTGAGACCAAGTTAAGATCTTGTTCTATTAGAAATACAGAACACTGTTTGTTTGGAATTTGAATAACCTGCTTAATTATACTTTAATTGTTTCCTTCTCCCTCAAAGTGGAGGAATATTTGGCATCCATGAACTTGAGGAGAATAAAGCGACAGTATGAATGCCATTACTCTTTCTATCATTAACAACCATTACTAAAGTTGTTTCTGCCAATTTGGAAAGCCTGTTGCAAAGCAGGAATCATGGCTGATTTAATAAACTGATACATTATTTAAAGCCTGAGTGGATGTGAAAGCTGCTATCTGTTTTATCAAGGTTGGTGTCATGTCTCTTCCAGACCTACATTAATGATTCCTTATTTTCCATGATGCTTCCCTTCCAAACAGAAGCATTTCAAGAACAATGGCATAGTAAAAACCTAGAAGGTTCACTTTGACTACATCTTGCAACAGGAATTAATTAAATGTGGATTTTTTTTTCCCCCCTCTCAAACAGAAGTCTTCACATGGATATTTTAAAAAGAAAAGTGCCATCTTAAGAGGAGGGTACCCACTGATTCTTAAAGGAACCAAAGCTGAAGGGCATCAAGTACAGAGAAGCTATGAGCTACAGAATTGCAGCTCAGCTGAAGTAATCAGGAATCCTTACCAGAACATGAAAAAGTTAGAGGACAGCATCTTGGCCTAATGAAGCTTGGAGTAAATGGCTACATGCTATTCCACATCTTTCTCCTACACAGTGCAATTTCTAATCAAAAAGGCAGACTTCATAGAAGGCTACTTGTTGAACTGTCTATGAACATGACACTTAAGTACAAGGCAAAATGGCCACAAGATGGAGATCTGGTAAAGAGCATGCTGACCCGCCTGAGAAGTTCTGCAGGGGGTAAAAGCTGAGAGTATATCAGGTAAAGCAGGTAAGTCACTCTTCAGAAGAAGTGAGACTGTGTAATACAAACTCAACAGCTAGGTAGTTCTGAAGAGGCCACAGCCAGCAACTAAAATTGACTGTTGTGCTAACATGATTTGAAGCACATGCAATTCCAAACCCCAGGGTCAAAATCTGCAACTCTAGCATTATCTACCATCAGGTGATGCAAATCAACACTGTGACAGTTGCTTACAAAGTTTACTTCTGACAAGACATGAATAACTTTATTTCATACTTAACAATACCATATCATTGCCTAGACTGGTAGATATGTTCCAGAGAATAATTAAATTATCCATTGGGTTTAAAACATTTAGCTGCCAGCAGAGGAAACATTAAAACCAGCTCCTTTTAGAAATGGTTCCAAGGAGATCATTATGCTGTCACAAACCTCACAAATTCTGACAGGATCCCCTTGACAACTACATCCCAGAAACACCAGGCTCACAGCACTGCATATCATACCAGAGCCTGAGGTAAGACATACCTTTCAAATGTGTACTGCCCCTGTGATGAGGGCATGTGCTCATCTACTCAGTGCCTCTCTGTAACTTGATCTAGTTTGAATAAGCAGTAAAGATTTTCATAAACAGATTAATTTTGCCTTAATTAGCACTTTCCTTGATTTTCAGCTTTTGGTTATAGAAGTGCCTCTGGGCTGCCTTAACACTCATTTAAGCAAAAATGTTTGTGGCAACTGCATAAGTAGTGCAACAGCTTTAAGCCTTTGGGTACCACTTCACTACAGAGTTTATATATAGATATTTCAGTGTTCAACTGCAAACATGTTGGGATATTTAAACAATGAGAGCCATAAACAGGAAGGAGATGGTTTTCAAAAATTGCATTACTTACACTGATGTTCTGCAACAAAATTGTCAGTACATTTTTAGAAAGATTAGCTTACGTGCCCACAAATTGAAACATAAATCAACCTAACAAGCAGGAGTTGCCAGAATATGCTCCCATATCATTCAGCCTACTTTTGTTGCATTTATTCAAAGTCAGGGGAATTATAATGAATGGCTGGCAAAGGTTCTACTAACTTATCTGAGAAGGTGACTTTTGGCTTTTTTTTCTTAAAAGGAAAAGAAAGTTTTAACTGAAAAAGACACCTGCTCTTTTGATTACAAGTTAGCCATAGAAATCTTGAAGGAAATACATACCAATACCTGCTAAAGTTAGTTTAGAGAAGCATGCAACCTATCTGCAAAGATAACCAGCAAAGCTGTACACAGCAGTATACAGGAAAAAAAGGATAGGAAGCTTATTTGTAATCTAAAGTACAAGGAGGCAAAGGAGAGCATGAGGTTAGAATTCTGTGTCAAGACAGAGTTAACTTTTTCTTCAGGAATGCCTCTCATCCTCTCAAGATGCATCTCCATATATTACAAAAGACTCTTGTTATTTAACCACAGGCACCAGCACTTAGAAGCTTACCTTATCCAACAACACATTCTGCCATAAGCGAAAGATACTGAGGTAGCTTCTGTCTCTTGCACTGAACGATGTGAAGAAAAACTGCAGGAAAAAAGGTATGAAAAGCTCACTTGTAGGTATTTAAGAAAACCACAATGCTTCCTTATACCTTAAATATCCTAAGGTTTTCAGTAATTGCATGCTCCTCTCCTATTCCTCACACTGAACACCTTTTATCACTTCTAATAAGGAAGAGTTAGATCTCCAGTAGTCAGAGTATATAAAAACCTCTTGCTTGTCTGGGCATCCAATTGCAACCATTTGTACACCTCAACTAAATACATAAAGTCTTTTGCCCACTTTCAAATGGGAAGTGGAACAAATCATATGTATATGCCTATTTCTTAACGGCCACAGCCCTTTCCATCCTACCTCTACATACTTCTTTTATTAAATCTCTTCACACAGGATGTGGAATTACAATAATTAAAATAGGAGATCACATTAATGTGTCATTTGTAGTTTTAAACTATTTAAAAGTTGGTTCAGTAGAGAAAGAAGTATCTTTCTTCATAAAAGAAGTTAATCTTTTTAGAAGAAATTGAGGGAGCATCCAAATGTGGAACAGGAATCATAGCCCCTTCAGAGAGAACAGCTCCAGAATCATCCTAGAAAATTATCTTTTGTATCCAGTCAAGAAGTCTCATTTTTGAGGCACTGCCAGAAGAGGTATCATGAAATATACATTGGACGTAAGAGCATTCTGCATCACACTTTTTCAGTTTCATCCAAATACAAGTCCCAGAAAACAACTATTTCCACCATATAAAATTGAGTAGTTTACGCGTAGATTTCTTCATGGCTCAAAGCCCATGTATCACAGTCCTTTCACTTTCAGCAATTTCTTGTGGAACATTTAAATCTGATAAGAACACAAAAGTAACAAATTCAAAGACATTCTGAATTCATTGCCTGTATTTTTAGTTTTTGAGACTTTGATAATCAGTAGGACAAGAATTTCCCTTTCAGGTTGCTGCATCAGTGTTAGCAGTGGGGTCTGGAATCAAGCTAGAGTTGGACAGTTTGGTCTCTGTGCACATCAGCTTTCAAGTCTGCCTTTTAATTCTAGTAATGTTTAAAAAACTTGTCAGGGAAAACTACTTATTCAAAACCCGAAGTGCTCAGTTCTGGAAATTATCATTTAAAAGACAAATGTATTTAGATTCAGGTTTTCACCTTCTCTCCTTTTGTTGCTATTTGTATGGCATTTGGAATGAGCCGAGCAGTCTTTTCCTTTGTCATGAAAGTGATATCCTTCAAAGCAATAGAAATCTAAGCAGAAAGAGAATAATTTTTTTAGATTTAAGTTATTTTCAATTTACAGAGTCAGAGTACATGCAAGAAGAACTCAAACTTTAATCCCAAACACCGGGATGAAATACAAACAAGATTTCAAAGGCAGTTGTCTCCATTTGCTAACCTTCACAGCAAGCACTCCAAATTTGGAGCAAATTAAGATGATTGAAGAACGACTTCCTCTTCTTTCATATTAGGATTAGAGAAGCAAGTGGTTCTCTCCTTACCTTCCACTCTCGCGCAACACTCCACAATGAAGGGCAAAATATCAACTATATAAAACCATACAGGCTGTGATTTCAAAAGGATTTTTTTTTTAAATATCAAGTCTACAGGAGAAATTTGATCATCAAATCCATCTGATGAAATTAAGCTCAATTTTTAGTTGAGCATTTCTATACCTTCTTAAGCACACAAACTATTTGTTGCCCGCACTGTGTACATCAAAGCAGACAGAATTCAAGAGATTAAGTTATCAGCATTCTCAGCTGCACATTTTGATACATCACCTACAACTAGGCTACCTTCCCTTTCTCATTTACTTCTTTAGGCTATTACCTGTTGCAGCAGGTGCAACAACTGCTTTCATGAAAATTTAACTCATTAAACTAATTTCACAGAAAGAGAGCCAACATGTCATGAATATCTAATGAATATCTACTGCTTATACTGATAAAAAGCGACAAACCACAATGTGATATATATATATATATATGCCATATAGTTCTTCAATGATTTGCCTTGCCATATATATATATTACAAATATTTTATATATATATATATAAATATATACAAATATATATATTTGTATATATATATTTGTATATATATATATATATATATATATATATATATATATATATATATATATATATATATATGGCAAGACAAATCATTAAAGAACTGTAAAAGATCAGCTTTAAGATACAACAGGAAAACAACTGCCAAATGTCTCCCTATACTGAATGACTGAACAGGCTTGATTCTGCACACAGACATCTCCAAGACTACTCTCATTTTATGGTGCAACAGATTTGCATTTCCACTTGGGGATACAGGCTCAGCGTGAGATGGACAGGATAAGAGTCCCTCAAACAAATCTTATATCCTGATACTACAAGGACAAAGTAACAGGCTTCAAGTACACTAAGAAATCTTACTGTAGTCTCCCATCGGAAAATGTTGCTGTGGAAACAGAGCCAGTTTTCAGAGAGATACAAGCGTCCTTGCAGCAGGATATCCTTCTGGAGTGCACAGGCGTAATCTATGTATAATGAGAAAGAGCAAGTTTACTCACTTGTTACAGTTCAGTAGACCCAAGCATGTTAGCTTAAAATGAGATAATGTTATTACAGTACAAATAAAAATCCATTTCTTTCACTCTTCTCAACTCTGATGGCAGGCTTGCATTGGACTGCACCCAGATCATTGTTCTGGGAACACCTCAAGGTCAGAGTCAATAGAAATACCTATGGCAAAGACAATACTCCATATATTGACCCCCTGAGCCTTATCCTGCGTTTTCAGAAACAAAGTAGGAATACATGGGAGAAATATTCACAAGTCAAACATTAGAGAGCCTAAATAAAACAATAATCCAACTTATAGTATAGCAGATTATACCACCAAATCCTACATAACAGTAGTTTGTACGTTGTAGCACAGCAATAATTTTCCACTACAGCAATCATTTTCCACTGAACAAATCCTATCACTAGCTAAAACTATCTGCAGAGTAAGACATTAGAAGACAGCTTGAAGCAATCCAGTTCTTCAGGCAGGGGATATATTCATCACTTGACTGTTATTTTTATTATGATACTGCCTCAGGCTGAAACATCCCTACTAAGGAATATTTTTCATCTGGAATGCAATTACCCATCATCAGATACCTGCTGATCAAAATTGAGATATGAGGATTTGCTTGCGCTTTTAAATCTTTGAGAGAATTTTCATGAAGAGCCTGAAGAGTCAAACACTTTCAGAAGCGCTCAGTACTACAGTGAGCATATGGAAATAAGTGTCAGAGTTCCCTTTAGTCATACAGAAAGTAAGTTAAGACAGACAGACCACTTCTGAAAGCTCCAACTTAGAGGTTACCCCTTGTTTCTTTCTGTACATAATAGGCATCTGTTCACACAGAACTTTAATGATTTCAACTCTGTCAGTATCAAAGCGTTTCTCCTTTGTTATTTTGAAAAACACTTTGTTATTTTCCAAGCTATCATTTTTATTTTGTATGCACCAGAAAGATGAATGCAGTTCTTGTCCAAGCTGCAAGAAGTTCTGAAGTCTCTCATCATACTAACTTAATGGTAAATACGCATCTGCAAAGTTTTCACTACAATTTTAAAAATTCTCCTGGATTTCCCCTCAAATGAGTAGAAATAAAGTTTCTCACCAGATGCAGGAGGCACACGTACAAGCCCAAACAACTTCATGAACTTAAATTCCAAAAGAATAAATTTCACGTACGTGTTTAAAATTCAAGAAAAGCCCAAAACCAAAGTGCTGGAGAGATGGAGAAGGCAGCAGGAATCTGAGGTTAAGGACTTTCAGAAACCAATACCAAAACGTTTCCATCTGACTTTTATGTCTGGAAGACTGACACCTATTTAGACCTATAAGTACTGTCTAGCACTTTATGGGACCATCTTACTACTTTTTCCTCATCCACATACTACCCAGATACCCATACTAGAAACAATATCCAAAAAATACTCCTCCCTTCTTGCAGAGCTAGCACAACATTACTCCCCTGAGAGGCCTGGGCAAGTGACAAGCAACACCATGATCCACCTACAAAAGACAATGTCAAAACAAAGGAAGAGGTTAGCATTTCTCCTTTTGTGTTATCAGACCCGGTAACTTAAGATGCTACCTATAAACAACATTTTCAGACAAATTAAAGCGAGTAGCACTCCTTTAAATTCCCATTTTGAAAGTCTAAACCTTTTATGGTCATAGAAGAATTATTTCATATGGCCTTTGAAAGCGGGTTGCTCCAAAAGTAATGCTTCCTATTTATTTCCACGAACATTACAACAGCTACAAAGCACAGCAACACTATTTGATACAGCTAATTCTCAGCTACAAAACACTACTGCTCAGCACAGTCACCACAGATAGCTATACATTTTTGCTAGCTATGAACAAGAGCCTGCATGCTGCACTCAAAAATCTGCATCAAGGAGATGACCCTCTGTTTCACATGCTGCTGTCACAGCACTGCTACTAGGAAAATATTGCCCATGTCAGAGTGGACAGATGAAAGTTGGAAGATGCCAAATCCAGACTATACAGTGGATGTGATAGAACAGTCCAGCCAAGATTGGCAACATGCTCCACAGTCTTCAAACTGGTTTGAGGCCTGACGTTATAATGTTGCAAGAGAAAGGTTGTCTTCTTTTCTGGCCTGACTCTTTAAGTCAGAGACTTCAGCTTAGTCAGCACCAACAGTTTGTCCAGGTTCCAGGATATCCAGAAGGATTATCCCTCTCCTACCCTTGAAGACAGTATACGTACAGTTTACATCACTTTACTCACCAAGGGCTGCATCTTAAACCTTTCCCTTCAATTGGAAATTCATATGTCACCGCTCCATAGACTGTAGTTCTGACTCTGGCTTAGAGTCGTGATACCAGTATCTCATAGACCAGTAATGATGCAATCCAGAAACTCACTGCAGCCTCATATCGGTTTGACAGGTCCTGACAAAGCTGCATGCAGTGTTCTTTCTGTTCTGGGTGAACACTCATGGGATTCACCTGGTGCAAACTTTATGATATTCCAACATTGCCACCATTTCTAACACACTAAAGCTGATGTTCAGCTCTGTACAGTTTCCTGGTCACAATCCATTGATTCACATGGATTAGCTGATCCAGAACACAGACCGTATTTCACGCTGCAGTCACTACTGCTGAAATGCACCACCCACTGTCTCACTGTGCCTCACATTCACTGTTTAGTCTCCATAAACATTCAGCAAGCGCTGATGAATATCAATGGGTGACTTTTTTCCACATGGAGAAATTCAGTGACACACCTTTGCTTCACCCACACTTCCATGCGAGATGCCATTGTGTCAGACTGCCCCTCTGCTGCCATCTGTCACACAGCAACAACACATGTAAGGGAATACCGGTGGGAAGGTTCAGCCTCTACTGCCGTACCACCACTCACCTCTGACATCATGGGCCAACATAATAAGATAGGAGGTGTTATTTTCAGAGCAGCTCTTGCATATTAGTGCTCATTACAGTGGAATAGTTTTTTTTGTTGTTGTTGTTGTATGCATTTGTTTTTTCAAACAGATAAGAGCAGGAATCATCATAGTTTTTCTCATGAACTACAGCTAGCAATAGCTTCCTTGAGCATGGTCAATCCTGTGATATGTTCCTCTGAATCAAGCAAAAGAACAGCTCTTAACGTGGAAAACGCAAGAGTAAGGCGGCAACATGGGGTGTGTTATAAGGTAACAAAAAAAAATTATGAAATAGTAACTTTGCTTCTGATAGAAAAATGCTACACTGCTGAAATTAATCACTACCAAACAATTCAACTGTTAGCTAAAACCGCTTCCGAATTTGCTCCACTGCTTTCTAAATCAGTTTTATGCAAGGAGGATCATCAAATCAAAGCTTGGAAGTAATACTACCTTCTTTTGTCTTACCTCTGTACTGAAGTCCATTATTGTAAAATGCAGAAGGCATTTCAGAGCATAACTGCTTCCTGAGCTGACAGAGAATACAAGGATTTAACTATTTCTATGCAAGTGAAAGCTCTAATTTCTCTTTCATTAACTTGGAAGGAACTTGGCATGCTAAAAGCATATACTGACTGCCTCTCTCAGTACTCTCTGCCTTGAAGGTTACAATGCTACTTCTGTATAAAAACAATGCCCAATTCTTAGTGCAGCTGTTACTCAATGCTCAGGCAACACAGATAGACTCACCTGCAAAGCAAGAAATAAAAATGGAAAAAAATGCACCACTACAGGCAAAGGAGTTTACACTAAGGATTTTACACTTGTCACCTGTTACACCTTGTTACAGCAAAACAAGAAGGAAGAGTTCTAACAAAACATAGTAGTAAGAAGTGAAGCACTGTAGTCTGAATTTTTTTGCCAGTCCCTTTCCCTACACCTCACATTGGATTGTGTTCCTCACCACCCTTACTCTTTGAGTTGAGTTGCACTTCTTCTCCTGCAGCCATGTCGTCAGAACCACAGAACGGTTAAGGTTGGAAGTGACCTCTGGAGGCCATTTGATCCAACCTCCTGTTCAAGCAGAGACAGCCAGATCAGGTAGCTTTTGAAGATCTCCAAGGAGATCTCCATAACCTCTCCAGGCATCCTGTGCCAGTAGTTAGTCACTCACATAGTAAAGACATGCTTCTCAGTGTTTAACCAGAACCTCCTCTGCTCCAGCTTCTGCCCACTGCTTCTTGTCCAGGCACCAAGCATAACTGAAAATGGCCTGGCTACATCATCTCTGCACTCTCTCTACTGATATTTATTGACAGCAAAGAGATTCTCCCTGAACTGTCCAGGCTGAACAGTCCCAATCTCTCCTCTTAAGAGCGGTGCTCTAAATCCCCTGATCATCCTGGTTGCCCTTGCACTCTTTCCAGTATGAAATAAGCTACTTTGGTATACTGGGCAGTAAAAAAAAAGTCTTTTTCAAGTTTCCAAGGATAATCCATGATCCTTTCAACTACTAGTTTTTATGTCTTCTAAACATATAGCTGGCACTTGTCTTTCAGAGTCTTAAATTACAGGTGCCCACTATGTCACTCTCAGTCCCAGAACAGACACCAATCAAGGCATCAAGGGCAATAGTCCAGGCTTATTTCCAGGAAGCAAGGGAAATGCTAAAGGCATGATCTCTTTGCTTAACTGAGTCAATGAAGCAGTATTCTTTGCCTTTGTATCCTCAAAACAAAGCCAGTACAACTACAGAATTCCTAGCTTCTCTCATAATATCCGTAACAACTAATTCAACCATTATTAGTTTCCTTTTCAAAGAGTTTACAGAGGACACTTTAAACACTCAAAGGATAGAAAATGAGTAATTACAATGCTTCAAGAGTTACCAAGTTGGTCATCCACATTAAAAAAAAACATAAAACAAATCTAGTGCTCTTTGAATTTAATTCTACCTCTGTTCTCACACTTGCATTGCACAAGTCAATACAAGTATGTTACACTCACAGGCTAAATGCTCACCATGATCCTGCAGTATAACTCTTCCTTCCCAGCTTGTCAGCTAACAGGCACCAGTCACACCTTCACCACTTCCAGTGGATATTTTTTTCACTCAGTAAGAAGCAGCAGTAGTAAAAGGAATCAAGAAGCTCTCACCCAATATACAGATGAACCAGACGTTCTGTATATTTTTCTTCACTTCTCAACCCAAACAACAGTCTGTCCTTTGAAAAAGTAGGCAGTACAGGAGAGGACTTTGGGCCTGGCTTTCCCTACAGGTATTTGATAGTAGTTTAGAGATAGGAGAACAGAGAATTCTTAGCTACAGATTGAATATGCCATTAAAAAGCACCTTGGTACAGCTGCAGTTGGAAATTATCAGCCTAATACAAGAGCTTTTGGTGTCACTGTCTTACCTACTATGAGTCTCTCTGAATCTGGCAGATGAGAAAACTGTCTCTTGAATTCCTCACTCCTGTATTTGTAAGTGGAACTTGAGAGCTGCAACAAAGAATGGCAAAAGGTTAAGCAAACAGATTTATTTTCAGCCATCAACTGTCTTCACGCTAGATCTGTAACTTTATCTTAAAGTGCAAATTGACATCAAAGGAGCAAAAAGGAATAAGTGGTATCTAAATGTGACGTTTCAGTGACAGTCTTCCCTTATGCAAGACTGTACTCCCAGAATTTAGGATAGATGGCCCATGCTGTATGAGACCAGATACCGGTTATAAGGCATTACAGCTGCTTGATGTCAACCCATTACACTCAAAAACACAAGACAGCCTCTGCAGGGCTAAGTCTCTTCTAGCATAGACTCCGTGAAGAGGGAGCAAAATCACAGCACAAGAGGTGACAGAGCAGATCAGGTCCTCACACAGGCCACCAGCTGGACAGAAGGATACCACCACAACACCCATTTCTCATTAGGAGTGCCAATGAGGAAAAATTGTTACTATAAAAGGGATTTTTGCTAGTTGCTATAACTAGGCCTGTAGGAATAAAAGCCAAAGCTTCCTTCTGTATATACAACCATCAGCACCACTGTCACTTCTCGATTTCCTGACCTGATCTACTTCACCATGTATTTTAAAACAAGATCAAAATCTAGGGTTCATTTAAGATTAAAATTGTGCGGCAAACTCACAGCAGAGAACATTCACCTAGGCAGCCCTTATCCTCTCATTCTTACAAATCAATGTCCCTGCCTCCTTTCAAATGAAAAACCTCCACATGTTCTCCAGAAACAGCTCTGCTGTAAAAGCCCTATTTTTCATTGCACAGTAATAATGAGCTCTCACTTATTCCCTAATAGACGTTCACCACTCAGACTAGGGGCCTTCCTGATGAAATGTTGCATAAGTCAGCTATAATTTGACTGAAATGCTAAGATAGGCAGAAGTCACTTTCAGGATGTACCAAACCCAGTACAGAGAAAATATAAAAGTTTCTGTTGGTTTGTTTTTAAACAGTCTGATTTTTTTTTAAGCCTTTCTAAAAATCTTAACAGCGTATGGCTGCTATCCTCCCCTGGAGCACCTGTATCATTCCAAAACTTGGCATCTATCTTACACTCATTTCTGTTAAAAGACCAGTGGCTATTTATTTTCTGGGTGGGGGAAGAAGGGAGGCAGCAGAAGAACCACTTCTGACCATATAACCTTGCAGTATGTTTACTAGAAAACACCCAGTGTTGGCACACTCCTGCAGCACATCAGTTGGTCAGTACCCTTTAGATACATCCATGGTTGCTTTCATAGTTTAGAATGCAACTCCTAAGCCACGGGAGCACAAGTACAGGTGTTTAAGTGAATAAAATACACCAAGGACGCAGTTTCCAACTCAGTTTAGCTTTAAAAAGATACTGAATTCCTAAACATTACCTCGTATTACCTCTAATAACAGAAAGTCTTTGTCTGACCATCAGAGAGCACACGCTTGCTGTCCACTAATGTTCCAAGCACTGTAACGAAAAAGGCAGTGAGGGAGACAGAAAATAGGTACTTCTCCCAGAAGGGGAGGGAAGAAGAATGAATGCTTTAGCTGCAACCAACAGGGCTATCTTAGGCATGGTCCTCCAAGCTGTATGCTTACACAGTTTTATTACAGCTATTTCTGAAATTACAAGTGTTGTATTATTGGAGTACACGTCATCTATTAATGTAGATGAGCTGTGGTTTCTTGGCCTTGTCATGTCATACCATGAAATACAAGCTTTCACTGATCATCTGAAACAGATATTCAATGACTGTATCCCATCAAGAAAGGGTTGTTTCCAATTGCTCTAAAGGAAAAAAAAAAAAAAAAAGACATGGGAAAGAATTAAAAGCTACCTTGAAATTGTGAAGTTTCCACCTATAGTTGCATATGTAGAGATACATATTACATAGCCATGACTGTCAGACTGAAGTCTGAACCTGTGATTACACTACTCGAACCAATGAGAAGGGGGAAAGAACTCATCTGCCATGAGAACAGAAGAAAATTGAAAGTCTTTCGGTCTGACATATGAAGCCACACTTCTAAGGAGGAAGAGCTCTCACAGAACTGAGAAATACTGAACAGAACTGAGCAATATTGAAATCGACCATTTCTGTGGTTATAAGACAAAAGGAAGCAGAAAGAGAAAATTGAGATGTTACAGAATCACAAACACTTTTATACCAGTGCCTGAATCAGCCAGTTCAAGAGCTACAAGAATCCAAACCTCAAGAATGTTGAGGTTTACTTGGAAATGGAATTTCTTTAAAGCATAAAACCTGCTACAGCTTGTCTGAGAATCCCTTACTGCCACTGAGAAGTGTTCTTTGTCACATGATAAGCAATAAGAAACACTTATTAATTGTACTTTTCTATGAAGCTCTTAGAATGTTTATGAAGAACCCGCTTCAAATCCTTATCTAATCAGCCTAAGAAAAATGAGCATGTTGAAGCTTTTTAACCTTATCTTTTCCTTATTTTGTATGAAGAGTAGCTCACTTAGATCTGTAATTATTAGGCACTCAGCACGTGGCTTGATTAAGACATCAGTCAATGGACTCTGGAAACAACAGGAGCATTTTTAATACAACTGGCAATACCAACTTCCTTCAAAAGAAGAAATTGGCATCTGCATTTATATGGATACAGCACTGTTTCAGGCAGGTTGCCACCTCCAGGTTACAAAACTTACCATCAAATATTACAGTAAGAAAGGCAGACATTAGGCTGCACTATAGAGCTTAACAGAAGAAAACATCAGTTTTTAATGCATATATATTTCTAAGTTTAATTATAAGTCATCAGGCAAACACTTTGCCTCAGGATAATCTTAGGCATTTCTGGGCATGCTATATTTGATCACTAAGCAAACCATTAAGTCCAGTCAACAACATACTAGTACTCTTTATTGAAGCCACAAAATACATCAGGCATCCGCAAAACAACATAAGCAGAAAAACCCCTCGAGCATCATCTAGAAAGTTTTATAAAGGCAGTTATTAAGAATCAGGTACTACCTGAAGACACTGAACCTGAAGAGATTCACATACCTTGTTTAGAAATGGACCAGAGTCCAACTATATAAAGTCAAGTTCCAGAAATAAGGTCAACTTAAATAGAACTAACATGAGGTTATATTTACATGATGAAAGCCTGTTAAAAACAGTGTCCTTTCACATATACAACATCAAAGTGTGGACAATGCAAATAATTTGAGCCACTTAGCAAACCATGGAGGAAAATTAAGCTAAACCCTCTCCCAAAGGTACCACAAAAAAAAAAAAAAAGCTACTTGTCAGGAAATAGTTTGATTGCACATTTAGCTAAGCATGCAAATAGTCAATCTCAGCTGAGCTGTGTACACATTTCTAAAGCTTGCTAATGACAGTAATATTTTTTGCATATGCTTTGTTAATATTTTGCCCTTGTTTTGAGACACCACAAAACTACACGCTACCAGACAATTTGCAGTCTGTATTTTTGACATGTGGAAGTAAATAGAAAAAGCTGAGAGCACAGGTCAGATGACCTCTCCAAGAGTAACACAACTTGGATATCATCTGATTTTAAGAGACCCACACAAGCCTCCAATGAACTTCACAGTCCTGGAATCAGTTACTGTCACGTGCTTGAGATCAAACGTTCAAATAAGCCTATGAACGAGCTGCCTTTCTCCTTTTATGTTCAGAAGCCTCACTTAAACATCAAAACGTGGCCAATGAGACCACTGCTTTTGCTCTCCAGTCCACAAGCAAGGACATCTAATGCTGTCCACCTCTCTTAAAGACCACTCTGTGCTATTCCCCAAATACAGACAAGCTTGACGTGTACTTTCCTATTAAGTTTCAAGGTGTGGCTGAAAATAAATTACTTTTTAATCCTACATTAGCATATGAAAAAAAGCCATTAATTAAGAATGCAAAAATTTTACCAAGGATAAAGAATGCATTGTATTCTCCTCTTCAACTGTATGTAAAATTCTGCTTAGTATCAAGAGTAGAAGTCTCCAGGAGAACATCACTCAGTGGGAAAGGAGTTGAATTTTATACAAAGAGCGCTGTAGGTCAGAAGTACTTTTGAAACTTATCTGTAGAGGGAGAATGTAAAAAGCAATCCAACACTAAACTTTCCAAGTCTGAAGTTTCATTAGGCTATGAGAGACCTATGTCAACAGCCCTGAACAAAAGTCTCATTTAGCAGTAGAAGACAAACAAACTAGGACTTCATTTCATCCAATGCAAATACAGGCAAAACTTACCTATAAAGAAAGGAACGATTCCCATAGCACATTTGGGCAGTGGTCGCTCCACTGATGCTGACAAGCATTTTCATCTATGAAGCACTGATCTCACTACAGTCATTTTTTCAGTCCAGAAAGCTTCATTAGAACCATCCAATCTAACCTACAAAGCACAAGCCACACCTGTACTGTGTCAAAACTCCTGCTTTAAAATTGGAGCTGTGATGATTAAATTTCCTCTTGGAAAAAAAAAAAACTACACACACACACACTTTACCTTCTTGATATAAGTATCACCACTGATGGAGAATCTATCCTAGCTACAGACTGAATGTTACCTTCATCTTGTGGACTGCTGTGAGCAAGCTACCCTCTATCTTCTTTCGGAACACATTAAGTTTCTCAAGTCTATTGCCAGGAAGATTTTTTTTTTTTTTCAGATTTGTTTACATGTTCTACTGAATTCTCTCTTACTTTCAGTTTGCTTTTTTAGCTGTAAGCTACTGAGATATACACAACATTGTAGGAGTCACGTCAAACACACATATCCTGGGTCATGTTTGCTATTAGGCACAGAAACAGTTCACGTGACAACTAGACTCCCTTATATTTCCAGGATCCTAGGACAGTTTTCTGTTTCTTCTGAAAATGAGTGTGAGGCTGTATTTTGAATGTCAGACTTGTTCTGTATTAACCCTATCAAAGGCAAACAGCACAGATCCACTCCTTTACAGTGATCCAGTTATACTAATCAGACCTTAACAGAATCACTGACAAATACTGGGTTAGAAATGACTTCCAATTACTGAGTACTCTTAAGCTTTACTAGCAGTAACTTGCTACTAACAAAGATATTAAACTTGCACAGGGAAAGAACTAGTCACAGGACTTGAGGCAACTTACTGTGAAGTATACAGTACATTGTGCACTTTGGGACACAATGTGTACAGAGTCTATTTTTTTTTTTTAATAAGGAACTATTTGATCTGACCTCATTATTCACACAGTTGTATTTAATATGTCATATGATTCATATCAAATAGGAAGAAAAGCAAGTTGCTAGGGCATCTCAGCCATTGTAATTTATAGTAATCTGCTCCCCACAAAATCCCATACTCTCATGGAAATGGAAACTAGCTCGATCACAGTGGGAAGGAATAAGAGCATATGGAGCCTAAACTATTGCACTTGCATTCATTTGATGCTCTTCTTCACTCATTCAACTACTCTGGAGAGGAGAGTTTCCTAAGCACGAGGCATTCTTCCCGTGGGCCACTGGCAGGCACATGGCTGTGCATTGGGCCGATACATCCCCTTCTGTGGACTAGTCCCATTTGTATTTGCAGAGGCAGAAGAAGAAACAGGTTTTGAAATCTCTTAGTGCCTGAGCAGAGAACAAATCACTGTCAGTCTTGTCCTTCAGTAGCATCTGAGTATAGGCAGAGGAATTTACTGTGCTGTATGCATCTTCTGTTGGAAATACACCATGTAACATCTCAAAGAAGGGATATTAAAAGAGATCGTGAGCAAATACTCAAGTTATTTTCTAGGTTTTTGCTTTAAAAAAAAAAACCCTAAGATACCACAAGTAAGGCTAAAGGCAGTACCTAGTTCCCCTTAAAATAAGCATTAGTAGTATTAAGTAGTTCCTAGAGAAGAGCAAGACAGGCACAGGAAAAACATAAGACAGATCATTAATTTTTTCTATCTAATATGAGTAGCTTCCAAAATTCCATGTAGCATGAAAATTGAGGCATTTCACTATGGAGAGCTTTCATGATACTGGACAAACTCTCAAGAAGTATCTGAAAAATATCCAGTGTCATTAAACTGGCCGAATTAGGTACTTCTGGAGTGAGACTAAAAACTGGGTCAAGTATATTAGAAGCTCTGCATCATGTCCCCCAGCCTCATCAGTTCACCCACTTGTGTCTCACTCGCAACACATCTCCAACAACAGTCCAGCCCTCACCAGCTCTACTGCAGGCATCAAGTTCTTGTTGACCTGATGCAGATTAAAGCATCATGTTTCTGAAAAGCAGCTCTGCTTGACTACCGAAGAGGAAGGTTGGATCACAACTGTTTACCATGTGGTGTGACATGAACACAGCTGGCCTGGAATCCTGCTCACAAATGCCTGATTGTGTCTTGCACTTCACCAGCCACCTTCTCCTTTCAAGAGCAGGACAGAAGGTTTCATGCTTGATCGGTGCCCATACAAGTATAAATATCAGATCATGCTGGAGCACAGTTTGGAAAACAGTCTATGAAATCCAAAACCAAAGTCATCACAACTACAGTTCCCACAGACAAGAAAATTTAGCACTACACAAGTTACTGCAAACTACATTGCTAACACCAGGCTATACAATTAAAAAATCAAAGCTGTAATTTTAGTAAAAAATAAAAATTGAAAACTGGCTTCCTTCCAAAGCAAAAAGGCAACTCAAAAGATATTAAAAGATGGGAGACAATATCTTCAGAGACGCACATCTGTAAGATGCACAGCCAATTAAAGATAAGTTTTCTACTTCTCTCCCCCCCCATTACCACCAAAGAACAGTAGGAAGAATCTTGAAACAAAGGGAGATAACAGCAAGACAATGGGAAATGGTTTTAAGTTGAGGGAGGAAAGATTTAGGTTGGATATCAGGGGGAAGTTCTTTACTACGAGAGTGATGAAGTGCTAGAACGGGCTGCCCAGACAGGTTATGGATGCCCCGTCCCTGGAGGTGTTCAAGGCCAGGTTGGATTGGGCCCTGGGCAGCCTGGTCTCATATTAAATGGGGAGGTTGGTGGCCTTGCCTGTGGCAGGGGAGTTGGAGAGTCACGATCCTTGAGGTCCCTTCCAATGTGGGCCATTCTGTGATTCTGTTTCAGTTTAGAACTTGTGAAGACCTCTGCAAAGTTCCTCCTTCAGGACCCCTTTCAGAATCAGCTCAGTTTCACAAGCCACTATGTATCAGGGAAATAGGACTCAGCAGAAGCTACTCTAACAACATCTATATTTAACCTTATGGGGCTCTATTCTCTGCTCAATAAAGATGCAATTTAACTATATGCATTACCAGACGACAGCACAGAATATAGTTTTCAGGAAAGCCTGCTATCCAGAGGGAACAGTGCCTACTGAATACTGCATCTTGCAAACACAAAAGGAAATACACTTCAAGCACAGAAAAAACAAAGCCTGCTGGGAACACATGACAGCTGGAAATGCCTTCTTATCAATATGAGAAAGCCTCTTATCATCAAGGAACACTATAAACTTCTCCCTGGGAAAAAAAAAGCACCACAACGATACTGTTTGGACTGAAAATATCCCCTACTTACTCTGAAGCACTTCATTTGCAGTATTTAGTATTTTCTTTACGTAAGGAAGTGTTCTGAACCATTTCTAAATGGCGATATACTTTCCTAAGCTAATGTACTTTCGTAACTACTCTGATTTGGATGCAAAGTCTCAAGTTTGACACGTACAGCAAGGAGTAAAGCATATGTTCAATTTCAGAAATAAAACTGACTGAGGCATGAAGCTAATGTAAAGGCAGAAGACATGCATGCCTACGCATAACTCCTCCTCTAGCTGACTGCAGCCCGATCCAGTCCACGCAAGTCCTGGCCAACACTCAGGCAATCTCCGCAGCTCCCCTCTCCTCACCCACTCTCAGAGCCAGCGCTGGATGCCAGCCAGCAGTGCCAGCTAGCTTTCTGCCAGCCTCTGCTCACACACCAGCAGGGAAAACGGGCAGGAACACAGTGGCTTTGCAGAACTAGCACATGCACAAAAAGAAGTCAAATCTTAAGGGGAGTGGGGCAGCAGAGAGGATTCATGTAAAGCTACTCAGCTCCAACCTAAAATGACCATAATGTTAAATAGACTTTGGAAAGCAGACTGCAGTTGCATAGGTCACTTCAAGTTCACAGAAGTCCCAAAGGGGACAACAGAGGAAACTACCATCACCAGGGAAACATCAGCTCTGAAAGGAGAACTTGGTCCTCAGTGTTCCCCCTCTCTGCATCAGACAGCTACAGTCCCTGCACCAGCTGCACACAAGTCATAAAGACAGACCACGTCTACGCCACTTAGCCTAGTATGCGACCAAACCTACTTTGGCACAACACCCAGTCTCTGCCTGCTTCTTTAAGTCTTCAAGCCCTTGTTAAGAAACCTCTTCAGGCAGAGCTCCAGAAGATCAGAGGAGAAGACTGAGGCATGCTTCACACAGGGCCAAGCTGCCAAAATCACACTGCTGCCTGGAGCTCAGCTCTTCACAGGCACAGAACAGCTGCTGTGAAGTTATAAGGCTCTGCATACTCAACAGAGCTCTCCACCTGCTCCCAAAGGGGAATAGTAGGCCCGCAAGTACTCTATTTCCTTTGCGCTCCCTATGCTTTTCTGCCCATCCCATCTAGGACCTGCATATTGCATTTCTGCAAGTAATGGTGTGAAGTCAAGCTTTGACTACCTGTACAGGGGGACATTCCAAAAGCACAACCAACTCTGGAGAAAAGGATGGGCTGCTCGTGAGTATCACCCAGTGCTGCCAGCAAACCACTAAAGTGTGGAGAGGCTGCAGAGCCCTTTTTGGTTACACATCAGCCATGCATCCCCAGCTTCAACACTGTCCAAAAATGCTACTGTAATACTCATAAGGTTTCAAAGCTAGGAGAGAAGAGGCAGGTGACTTTGTGACACTGTGTAGGAGGCTAGGCCATGAATGAGCAGATACCCTTGGGCACTTGGCTGAAGATGCAGCAAATGACTCACAGGGAAGAGAGATCCCTTTCATAGTACAGTGCTACTGAGGGAACTGAGAGGGAAAAAAAAATGGATCTCAGCACATTTTTTAATCACTCTAACAACCAGATCTCAATCTAAATGCCTGCAGGAGAAGACAACTGAATACAATGGGCCCATATTTCCAGCCATTTTACAAGCCACAGCTACACACAGCTATTAAGCACTCATCTTTGTGCACCTACTAGGGTGGTGACACTTTGGATGGCATACAGTCCCCTCATCAAGATCAGCTGCATGAGTAAATAACGTGAACTGGTTTCACCAGAAAAACAAGGCAACTCTTCTGCCTTCCCAAGGCAAAGATAAGACACATCACAGGGAATCTCAAGGTGCTATAAGAGCAGCAAGACATTGAGAGGAGAAGCTATAAAGGAAAATAATTTTATGGCAGTTTCTCTCAGGAAGACAGAAGAATCTAAAATGGTCTCAGAAAGGTATTACCAAATATACTGGATACCAGTGTGATTCAGATATCAGAAGAAGCATGAGTACAAAGCAACTTAAGGGCATTTCCTGTTGATAAAATCACGTCATCATCTGATTAAACACTTAACTATGGAAGTCTGACCCACTTCACAATAAGGTTGGGAACTTCAGTTTCAACTATAATTATTTACGTAACTGCTACAAAGCATCTCTGAGGGCAGATGAAACAAACACTTTAACTTCTAAAGATGAAGGTAAGCAAAGGATTCAAGAGATTTGGACATTTCCATAGAAAAAAATACCTCTGCCAGCTTTGAACAGAAATCTAACGTGCTTTTAGCTTCCAGGAGCCAAGATTTATTCCGCATCCTCATCAACACATCGCCTTGACTGGCAATGACTTCTTCAGATCTGGTAGTAAAGTTATGCCTACAGTGTTTCTTCTAGAGATTGTGTTTCACACTGTCTCCCCAATACACCAGTAAAAGTCAAACTGACAAGGGTCTTAAGTGCCTACGCAATTTTTGGTTTAGGAAAAGTTTGTCAGTCTGCACATTTTCCTGATTACAAAGATGTAATTACAACATTCAAGTAACCCTTCCTACCTCATATCCAAGTTGCTTTTTTCCCACCCTTACTCTGCCAGGACTAGACTCTGACACTTACAATTTGTATACAAGCTCAGATGTAATCCCTAAATATGAGTCAGAAAAAAAAAAAAAGGTGATGACTTCAACAGATTAATTCTGCTTACCTTTAGCACAGATGCATTAACTGACCTGTGTCATTTGCTTTTCAGCAAGTCACAGAAGGACATATACATATTTTGGATCAGGAGAATAGTGAGGGATTGCAGAAGCGTATTAGACTATGCAACTTGCTGTACTTTATGCTACAGTGAATGCAGGTGACTACATGACTAGTGTAATTCATCTCTCATTTAGCCTATGAGTAGCCCTACTGCATCTGAAGTTGCATGAAAAGTAATACTCACAAAGGACTAACCCTAAAAATATTTTCCATATATATAATTTGACTTCCTTTTCTGCCTCACAAACCAATGCAGATTCTACCCATTGCTACATTAAGAGCTGCTACTGGATGTGATTGAATCACTCTCACCAAGAGAGAACACAGTTTTTCTTCAACTTTATATAAAATGGAATGTATAGGGTCAGCTATTAGAAGACTTTTTTCAGTATAAGCTAGGCAGAGCTATATAAACACTACAGTTTATAATCACAGACTTCCACTCACACTAAACAAGGGCTGATATCTTGAGTCCTGCTGGGAAGAAATAGCAGAAAACATGAGAAGCTGACATGGTCTACAAGCAAGCTAAAGTTCTGAATGACTCTCGTTTCCTTGAGGTTCAGGGAAAGCGGAGATGGAAGGTAGGGGAGGAAAACGGGAGTGTTGTGATCCGATTATGCATCTGTTACTATATTAACAAACTTAAAACTTGTGAAAGAAAACCCCAACTCACTGACTTCACAAGCAACTTCGAGGAAGCACTACTCAGAAAGCACATTTATTCTGTGTAACTTCTAAAATACGGCTGATATCACTAACGAATCTTTACATAATCAGACATAACCATCTGTTACATAGGATAAGACAAAGTATGACTTCCAGAGTAATCATTAACACCAAAGCCATTTACTCCTCTTGAACATTTTCATGTTTTTAGAAAGGGAAATTATGTGTCCCGAATCATCCAAACACCCACATGAGATTCCAGATTGATTTTTTTCTTAAACACTTCCTAGAGATTTTTCCACTAGTCGCTGCTAATGACTCAAGCATAGCACTACACAATCATGTGCTATGTAGTTCTGTTCATCTGCCCTCTTCCCTTCCAAAAGGATCCTAGAAGAGCTTCTGTCTCTTAGAGCTCTCTTAAAGCTTTCATTCCTCAAACTGTGAGGCTCCCTTTCATGAAAATGACATGATCATTCAACCAACACTATACTGATTTTCTAAATGATGCTGCACTTCCAATTGTTTTGTTTGTAGTGACCTAACAAACAAATCATATGAATCTGAAGTATTTTCTTCCTGATCTGTTAACTATGGAGCTAATTCTTCAGATGAGTGTAACAATACATGTTGGATATAGCTTTAAACCACCGTAGCTGGGGAAAGCATATTTGGACAGGGTACTAACTGCCAGACTTTGTTCAGAACAGGCTGAAACTCAGGCAGACGGATCTATTCTAGGGCTCATTTTGGAGCTACATCAACAGCAAAGAGCAATTCCCAGGATGAAAATAAGCAATGTGGGGGAACAACCACCAAACAAACAACCCCCCACAAACCTAATAAACAGTGTTCAAGGGCTAGTCAGAAATATGATTTGCCTTTTCCTTGCTCTTTTAAAATGCTGCCTCTGTATAAGCAGTGTTATCACAGGGTTAACAGCATCTATTCTAGAGATTCCATGTAAGTCAACACAACTACTAGGGCTCGAAGTACAGCAAGAGCTATTTGTACCACATTATGGCACTTCAGAAGAAAACAGCATAACCTTGTTTAAGATTTTTATTCTCTTCGGGGATCTATGCCTAATTCTTATCCTCCTCACCAGACTGCTTCATATCAGCAAATAACGAGGGAACTAAAAATCCTCCCCTGATGTCACAAGCAGAGATGTCTCTTCTTCATAAGCCAAGCATTCACAGGTACAGATGAAGAGAAAGCTTTATTTAGAAAAATAAAGTATCATGTCAAGTACACAACACTGGAGATGAAGTGACTGAGGACCTTAAATATGGGACTGCCAAAATACATTTACTGATAGAACAAGCCCAATAATCCATCCCTAGAGTGAACACGAATCTGCACAGAAAGGAGCATCAAACTATTTTTTTGCATCCATAGTTACTTGATCTAACTCTTACCAGCCTCAGGCCCCAAAGGTCAGTGGGCATTGCGCTGCAACACATTATCATTTGGATGTTATATATGTATCTGCATCCCCCCTGTACAGGTCTGAGTTGTGTTTACTGTATTCTTGGGAACATACATGCATGCTCCCGTAGATTAGGTCCTTGTATCAACAACATCCATGCTTGCCAAATTTCAAAATCCTTTTCCAAGTCTTGTGCAACCTTGCTTACTCTGGTATTATGAAAAATAAAAGATTTCCTGTTTTAACTTTTCCCTGCATCACTCATTTGCTACTGTTGTCACACACCTTCACACTGACCATCTCTTTAAATGTTATATTGCATTCAAGTTTTGTTCTTCAAAACATTTACTACTTTTCTTTACAACACCTCACTTGCAGTCACATTTCCAAGCTCTTAAACAAGCCTCCCATATAAAAGCATTTCCCAGAGAGATGCCTATTTGATTTCAACAACTCTTTCTAGCTACCATTTTGTGACAAGGGAAGGACTTACTTTTTTATTCCTTCTTTCCACTGGCATTCTTCTTATGATATACATACATGAACTTTCTTTGACTGCTTATTAATAGAAAACAGAGTTCCCAGACAGAATATGCTCACTTTGGATGCAATAATCCTTTTCACTAGCTTCCTTGTCCATCTTTATCTTTTTGTTCATCACAATAGGAAGAGTCAAGACTTCCACAGATTTCTTCTTCTTCCAAGGATGTTAAACTTAATTACATTTCAGCACAAAGAATGTGAAAAGGGTACAAAAAAAAGTCTTGAGATAAAAATTCCAGATGATGACAATCAAAGAGTCCAGTAAAGAGGGAAAATCCTGAGATGAAACTTCCAACTGAGCTTTTTTTCCTCACTCCATGAGATTACAAAAGTCTAGCTGGGGAACAGACTTAAAAAAAAAAAGCCCATATATATATTTTTCCCCTCAAAACAACATTTTAAAAGGTATTTATGAAAATGATATCCTCAAAGAAGCAGTGCAAGCACTACTAAATGCTGTAAATCTTGTAGAAAGGATTCAAAGTGCTACTAATTTAAGAATTGCCTCCAGTAATAGAGAAAATTCATTCTCACATTTTTTCCAATAAAGCTGTCCAGACTGTTCTTGTTTTAGAGATGGGGGAGGAAAAAAAAAAGTCAGGCATAATAGGATGAGTCTGTTTTGTTCTCTTCTTTCCCGCTACTCTTCCTTCTCCCCACTCACCATAGCCAGGAGAGAGGTTATAACCCAGAGGCTCCCATCAGAGTCTGCTGTTAACTGCATGTGCTCACAGCACATACAGAGCATGAACGATACCTGGCCTGACTTTCAGAGGCATGGCACAACAGTTTACTCCCACTCAAATCCATGAAAAATTGAAGTCAAACCAGTTAGGCTATAACACTGACATTTGGCTTCCATCAGAGAAGCAACAGTACATACTCAGGAGAAGAAAAAAAAAAGCGTCTGAAAGCAAACAGGCCAGGCAACAAAGCTGATAGCTGGGTACTACTGTAGGTTATTCCTGCTATTGTAAAAATCCCTTAGTATTACTGACTCAATGGCAGGAATGAGAGTAATAAATCCAAACCTGCCACATGACACTAAGATCATCCATAGTAAAGTGTTAATGACACACACTTTGCCCACTGCAGCAAGCTGTCTTCCCTGCTATCACCTACGCATCAACTGTGACTCAGTACTCACGGAGTTTTAATGGTTTGTTTGTATACTTAAGCAGCTGATCATCAACTATGCAAGTTATTAAAACACATTTTCTGTCTAGAAGAGCACAGAAAGATGCCAATGACATAACGTTTTAATTAGAAGATGCAGACACCTTTTTTTGCCTGCCTTTTGCAACATTCTGTCTATTGCTACTTCTAATTCCCCTCGAGGCTAAGAAAATAAGTAGCACTGCCTCCTATAAACAGATCAATAGAGGTTTTCTAAAACTAATCAGTGCCATAAACAGCAATGTTAAAACTTTACAAGCCACAGCGCTACCTCACAAGAGAACTGTGTCAATATCTGCCTCTTAAGTACAAGGTCATATTTACCCATCCAGATAAACATGAACTTCAAACAAATACCGAGGCCTTCAAGTATAAATCTCAGGCATAAGGCAACCTTTTAAACACACCAGAGAACACTTCCCACTTCTTTTGGTGGCTGCCAGAGCACTGAAGAATCCAAACCTGCTCAGAAGTTGTGGGCAGGCAGAAAATGGCACTGTGAGGACACACAATGTACTGAGTGCAAAATACATGCCTAAAGTTCTACTCAAAGAAACCTCAACTTTAGGCATGCATCTCAAATCTAAAAAAATAAAGCCAGTAGCACAGTTGTCTCATACGTATTTTAGAGCTTCAGAATGCCAAGCTTAGCAAGTCCTTGCTAAGTGCAAGTCCACTAAACTGACCCCAACCTAAACATCTTTCTTTTTCACATGAAGAATTGTTGACACAGCTGGTAGTTTAGGTACCACAGAGTTAGTTTCCACAAACTAATTTGTTATCTAATGAGAGTGTAACTGACAGTTACAACGCCTATACAGCATCATTTGCTACCAATTTGAGTACAGAGATACAGCTGAGAACAGGCTAAAGGCCCTCTATCATCCTGTCACTGTAGGAACAGAGCAGAAAACAGAATGATCCAAGCCCTCTGGGGCAATGCAGTTCTCAGACCTACTGGGATTCACGCAGCCTCACCCATTTTTATTGGGTCCAGACTGCTGTTGCTCAGTTTAAAAGTATACATGCATTTATGGGGAAATACTAGAATATATTGTAATCTGAGATGTGAAATCTGTGTTCTCACCATGAGAACATCCAGTCAGCTTGAAAAGAAGTGATAAAGACATAAATTTGATTGATAAAGAAAAAAAAAGTGTTAGAAATCTAATCCCACAGTCCTGGTCACAGCTCTGCTACTGACTCCCTATGGCCTTTAATCTTTCACCTGCTTAGCACAATGAACACCTTGATGACCTCATCAAGACAAGGATGTGCACAGGGGCATCCGCTGGACTGTCACAAGCTAAGGTACATCAATTCACTCTGGGGTCACCTGATGCAGAACCTGAGTCACATTGTCAGATCCCTGAGGAAGAGAATCCAAACCTCTCTTGAGATCAGGCATTATCACACCTGTTGCTGCATACAATATACAGGGTTCCCCCTTCCAACAACCACCCATCCACTAAACTCACAGCAAAGCACATTGCTAAGTCCACAATTACAAGTTTACCTTCTGTCAAGATACTGGAGGGGGGGGGAACAAAAAAAAAAACACCAAAAGCAGTATTAAAGACAGTGTTCAGTGTTTTTTTTATTACATTCTCCACTTTCAGTGAAACAGCACCTCAGAGAAGAGCAAAAGGAATCCCCCCTTCTGCCCTTCCTATTCACAAATTCCTATTCTACGAACTAAGTTTACTTTTGTGAAAAACACATGCTTACCCAGCAAGAAGCAGACACTAAGGAAGCTTATCTTATCCAAGACTAAGCATCAACAGTACCTTTTCTAAAGGCACAGGGATATTGGATAGGCTCATGCAAGGAACTGGAAGACAGGACTGGGCACAGAGGTCTTAAGTCCTGTCACTAACTTGATACATGACATCAGGTAAACAACCTCATTCCCTCTCAGTGTCAGCTTACATTTTAGTAAGCTGATAATGGCAAATTATCTACCTCACTACATAGGTAGAGAACACTTCACTAATTCATGACTACAAAGCAACCTGAGAAGAAGGGGTATAAAGCCAGTACATAAACATATGGATACAGATAGAGGAACAAATTGGGAAAAAACATTACCCAAAAGCTCCAGTCAGCACTCCAGCTATACTGAGCAGGAACCTGCATCTTCTCTGTGCACGAGCTGTGAGTCTCTTGTGAATCTGCAACCAGCTGGCTAGTAACACCATGATCCACTTCATCAACTTCCTGTGAACAAGGAAGCGAGCAATGTCATTGGACAGTGGAAGAGAATGGTCCCGAAATAAGATGTTTAGCTCATATAAGAGCTGTGTATTAAACTCAACTTGACATGCCAGATTTACCTAGGTGAGTGGCATAGAAACACTCCCAAGTGACGGGCTTTTAATTATTTTTACAGAGTATGCTGTATTTAATTACTACTTACATTGTTATCAGAGCATATTATTTCCTCAGCAGCACCTCAACCTACACACTGAAGTCGCACAGGCATGTAACACCAGAATAATATTAAGACGAGACACCAGCACACAACATACAGAGCATCTCTAAGATCTGAAGGGCCTTTAAGAGAATGAGAAAAGCCATGAAAGTCACAGAATCACTAAGGATGGAAAATATCCCTGTGATCACCAAGACCAACAATCAGTCCATCTCCACCATGGCCACTAAACCACGTCCCTCGGTGCCACATCGACACAGTTCTTGAACACCTTCAGGGACGTTGACTCCACCACCTCCCTGGGGAGCCAGTGCCAGTGCCTCACCACTCTTGCTGAGAAGAAAGGTTTCCTAATATCCATCCCGAACCTCCCCTGGTGCAACTTGAAGCCATTACCTCTCATCCTACCACTATTTACCTGGGAGAAGATTGCTGCCCAACCCCCCCCCACACACCTTGCTACAAGATGCAGCACTTCAGAGATAGACAGTTCTACCTGCATCGCTTACTATAAAAATAAGCACACTTTTGACAACGTTCTTCATCGGGGAGGTCACTTTTATTTCAGGAAAGGAAGTTGAGCCTCAGAAAGGGGAAGACGCTAGCTCCAAGCCCCACAGCAAACTGGAGCAACACCAACGCGCGTTCCTAAGCAGAAGGAACCACCGCCTATAGCGGTGATCTAGATAGGCAACAGAAAAGGCAAAGCCGCGTTCTCAGCCCAGAGGGAGCCCAGCCTCACCACGACCTCCAGCAGCTGTCCCGCGCCACCACCCCGCGCCGCAGGCGGAGATCTTAACGCCGTAGAGAGACTTCCTGACCCGCTCTATAATTAAGTTAAGCCATGGGCACCCCGCGGCCACTCCACGGGCGGCCGCCGCCTCCCCGCACAGCCCCGAGAGGAGGCCGAAACCGCCGCGGGGGGCAGAAAGCAGCGGGCCCCCTCCTCCCCGCGCCCGCCCCCAAAAACTTTCCGGAAGGGCGGAGGCGTCGCGCAAAACTCCTACACCCTGTGGTCACCCGGGGAAGGACCCCCTCCGCCCCTACCTGCGCAGCCCAGGGGGGCTGGCGGGGCAGCGGGCCAACGGCCGGGGCACGGAGTCCACCGGCGAGGTCGGAGAAGAGCAAGGGAAAGCCGGCGAGGAGGGCGCAGAGCGCGGCGCTTACCATGGAGAGGGGCGAGAGCGGCGCGACGCCCGCGAACTGCCTGAGCGGGACGCACGGCGGGGCCGCGGCCGCCATTTAAAGGGGCAGGCACCGGCCGGGCCTCGGGGCGAGGACCCGGACGGGAGGCGGTTGCCAGGGGAGAGCGGCTCAGCGGGAGGCCGGGCCGGGGGTAGGGGCCGCCCGCCCGCGTCGGGGGGCTGCCTGGGTGGGCGGAGAGGGCCTGTGCTCCCCCCCCCCGCCCACACACGCACGGGTCGGGGTCAGCCTCACCGACGCTTTTAGGGAGCTTAGTGAGGGCTGCGCGGAGTTGGGGAATGTTTAGGAGCGTGGCCGGGGACTCTCCCGGCGGCGGATGCGGGTGGGCCGCGGCTGCCTCCTCTCCTGACTGCGGGAGGCCCCGGGGGCGACGGGCGGGGCCGGCCCCGCGCCCCGCTTTTGGGTAACGGCCAGAGCGGGGCTGTGCGTTAAACGGCCAACTCGCTCCAGGGGGACACCTACAGGGGGAGAGGGGTAGCTGGGGTGACAGAAATCCCCGTAGCGGACGTCGCCTCCCAGCCGTGGGCCCAGACAGGACGGCTGTAGTGCTGCCATCAGAGTCTCCGAAGTGTACAAGAAGGTGTAATAAAGAACGCATGGTTTATTTCTCTTTTGTTGCTTGCTTTCTTAATTTGGACACCCGAAACCCACGTTTTCCAAACTCTTCTCAACAGCAGCCAGGGGACCATCTTTCCTTTTCATCCAAAAGTAGAAATTCTCTCTTAATCCTACTGAGTTATCCCACGTGAGAAGCTTCACATTCAACTCATAGCTGCCAGCAGCACCGAGAGCACTTTGTATTCCCTTGTCTTAAGGCTGGCCAGCCTGACAGCTTTGCTCAGTCACATCCTATTTAAGGGTGGATTCACAGCAGAATTACTGTCACGGGATAAAATGAACATAAACAGCATTTGCAAAAACAACAGCAGAATGTCCACCACAACGCACTTAAGGAGTTTTTTTTTTTAGAAGCACGACACATACTTGAGTTTACATCAGATGGAGTCTGGAATCCCTTTGATCCAGCTGTATCTTCCCACGTCTTCTCTGCCATGCAGCTATGGTTGGTAGCTTCATCCCAATTGCTCTCTATCTGCCAAGTGCCTCTGACTTTGCTGACTGCTCAGTCCTCAAAATCTTGATAGCTTTTGACTCCACTTAACTCCTTGAACTCCGGCACTTAGGGCCATGTCCACTGCCCTGGGCTGCCCCTTCCATGCCCACCGCCCTCTGGTGCAGACCCTGTCCCTCACCCCCAGCTGCCCCTCCCCTGACACAGCTTCATGCCGTTCCCTCGGGTCCTGTCGCTGTCACACAGAGCAGAGCTCAGCGCTGCCCCTCTGCTCCCTGTGGGGAGCTGGAGCTGCCATGAGGCCTTACCTCAGCTCTTCTCTGGGCTGAGTGCAACCAGGGACCTCAGCTGCTCTCCATACATTTTGCCCTCCAGACCCTTCCACATCTTCATAGCCCCCCCTTGGACACTGTCTAATAGCTTTATGTCCTTCCCATTCTGTGGCATCGACATCTGCACTCAGTGCTCAAAGTGAGGCTGCACAGCACAGAGAAGAGTGGAACAATTCCTCCCCTTGCCTGGTTGGCAGTCCTGGGCCTGATGCACCTCAGGGTATGGTTGGCGCCCTGGGCTGCCAGGGCGTTCTGCTGACTCACATTCAATTTGCCATCAGCCAGCACTTTCTGCAGGTCTGCTCTCCAGCCTCTCACTCCCAATGCCTGTATATAGATCCAGGGTTGCCCCATCTCAGGTGCAAAATCCATCACTTACCATGTTAAACTTCATGTGGTTGATAATTGCCAAGCCCCCAAATTTGCCAAGATCTCTGTGAGGGAGTCAACAGCTCTTCCTGATTTACTATCATCCACAAACTTACTTAATATACCTTCGAGCCCTATATCCAAGCCACCAATGAAAACAAAGAGAACTGGCCCTAAAATTGAGCCTTTCAGAAGCACACCAGTGACTTGCCACCAGTCTGATATAACCCAGTTTGCTACTATAACCTTTTATGCCAAACCTGTCAGCTGGTTCTTCACCCACCACATTACGTTTTAGTCTAGCTATAGGCTGCACATTTGTTCAGAAGGATACTGTGAGAAACACAGTTCTTTACTGAAATAATCATCTAGTTCCGTTTGGCTAGCTAGCTGGGTAAACTTATCATAAAAGGAGATTAAGTTCATCAGTCAGGACTTTCCCATTGTCAACACATGTTGTCTGTGATCAATGGCTGCATTATCTTTCAGGTATTTTTCAATATCTCCCGGAATAATCGTCTACATAATTTTGCCAGGCACCAAAGTGAGACCAACCATTTTGTAAACACCAGGATTTTCTTTCTTGCCCTTCTTGAAAACTGTGACAACATTTACCAGCTTCTGGTTGATTGGAACCTCTCCAGATTCCCAAGACCACTGATCCTTTCTTGATATTTTCTTTGCTCTCTAGCACTTAGTCAATATTTCTTTCAGAAGAGTCTTGCAATCTAGCTTTCACTGTGTTCAGCTAAGTGCTGTGTTGTTCTGCACACAGTCCCAGCTCCCTTCTTTAAAAATATTATACTTCAGAAAAATTCCTTCCTAGTAATTCCAGATCTCCCCACTCTCCCAACCCATTTCAACCAGAGAAGAAATACTTGCTTCTGGGTTCTTCAGCCGTATCCCTCTAGATTCTCCCCTTTTTGTTGATACAGGTGTATCACATGAAAATTAGATATTTTTCCTCCTGATGTTGTTTGCTCAGCAAGTTTTTGCAAGTCAGATGCTGAATTTCTCAAAGCAGTTATTGTGGACCATCCACATGCAAGGATGCAAATCAAAGAATTTATCAGAATTATTCTCATGAAAGCCATAGCATTAAGATAGTTTTCCTCATAGTGTGGTAGGGTCTTTTAGTCACGTGTGGGTTGGTTGGTTTTTTTTTGGTTGTTGTTTGTTTTGTTTTTGTTTCTTTCATCATTTTTTGCTTCAAAATACTAAGAAAAGCAGTAATCCTAGTGCCTCTCGTAGCAGAAATGTGCAGTGTATGTGTTTTGATTGGTGTGGAACTGAGCTTTTAATGGATATTCAAGTACAATTCCATTATCTGAAGAGTCCTAAAGGTAAACAAAATCATTAGATGAGTGTACTTCTGAACAGGTGCACTGTGAGAGGTGTCAGCCAGCTAACTGGAGTGGCATATGCTCCATACAGCTGCAGTGCTGCTGGCCAGGCTGAGTGTTACAGGTGGGGCTCTGGGGCTGCTGGCACGCTTCCCACACAGTAGTTTTGTGTATTTACCTTTCTGCAAACTTAGATTTCCATTTCCAGAGAACAGTAGGTAGTTTTGGATGCAGATGGGCCAGTTGTTTTACCAGTATTCCCTTCCATCTGGTGGCATGGACAAGCTTTGCTTAGGGTTGAAATAATGAACGTTTCAATAGCAAGGATTTGTTCTGCACTGGGAATAAATAAATAAATAAATAATGCTTTGGATAATGTATTTTACCTGTGAGTATGTATGTAGCCACACAAATACTAAATTCCCATAACTTCCTTTCATGATGAATGAGGATGCTTATTTTTCAGCTGCTCAAAAAATCAATCCAATTGCTCTCTCTGCTCACCTCTGCTATGAAGGAGTTCAGCCAAAGAGAAATCTCCTTTTGAATATCTGAATATTCTGTATGCCCAAACTTCTGGTTAAATGATGTCAAAGCAATTAAAAAACGAACAAAAAGATCGTCTTCCCACTGCTCTCTGAGCATTTTCGGCATCTTTTCTAGGTCAGATGAGAACAGCCCCCAGGAAGTCATTGTTGTGACTTCAGACATGGCTCCCATCCAGGCAGCAGGCAGAGAGCTGTAGTAACTTTAGTAAGTGCGACATTCACTGGGCAGAATGCGAGGTCCTGTTGCAATAACATACACATATTTTTTTGCCCACACTACCCGTGCTGCTTTTTTGCCTACACTACTAACGAGATCATATATTTCAGCAGCTATGAGCCAGCACATTGGGAAGCCCTATGGATCTGCAGTGTCTTTGTTCCTTTTCTTCCTCCTAATGGGTGAGTACTAAAATGCCTTCCTTCATTAGAAGAAATATAGTTTATTCCTAGAGCTTAGGTTGGAAGGTTCTCCTTCTTTTTTTCAAAAAGTCACTCTCCTCTGAGGCTTCCCTCACGATGCAGGAAATCTATATCCAGTATTGGGCACTGCATTAAAACGTGGGTTTTTTTACACATATGTTGCTTTTTAGTTACTATGTGTTTGAATTTGACCCCCAGGATAGAATTCTTCCTGGAAATCTTTCCAGAAAGAGTAGGTTTGCCTGTCTTTTTCTAGAAGAAAGGTTTCATGCCATCGCTGTTAGAAGTTTTATTTCTATTTTTGGTTCTCTGATGTATTAGCAACCAGTTGTCTTCACAAGGTAGTTATTCACATACACTTGTGAAGATCAATCTTAGTGCACGGCAAAAGTCATATAAATTGAGATAAGCCATGAGCAGTCATTGATCGCTTAATCACAGACAACTGGGAACTGGCTAGAGCTTCTAAAGCACCCTTACAGTACCAGCAGAGTATGATGTTGAGCTCTAAGGCCAACAAAACCACCCAAAATATGGTCATTGTAGGACATGAGGATTTTTATGTGGTTTGGCAGTCCTATTTGCCCTCTTCTGTGTTTGTTGAGTGTGAACAAAGGAAAGGAGGCACGACAAGAGAGGTCATATTGTGTAGTGACTCCAGCCTCCATTTTGGTTCCTTGATGCTGTTGGCAGCTAGCAAATGAAGCTTGCGTGGCTGCTCTGGTGTACTCCAGGGGTCAAGGAGTAAGTCAGAGGTTTCAGGACTAGAAGAGAGAATAGGTATGTTTTAATCACTTCTTTTGTAATTGCACCTCCTCTTACCATGCTTTGTGTATTTTGCAGTTACAGCCAAGATATGGCCCTACATGGGAAAGTATGAACCTGTGGATTGCGTAAAGAGTAGGCTAGCAGATTAGCGAGTGCCCTGTTGTGCCTGGAAAATGTGGAGCACATTGTCACATTACAGGAAATTCCAGAGAGCTTTCACCCTTTTGGTTGAAAACTGGCCATGAACTAATGACTTTGTATTACAGTGACCTACTAGATCATCTGATCATTTTTCAAGGTCTTGACAGGATCATTCATGCCATAGGTACTCAGCCTAGCTTAAGTGCTTTCGCCAGAAAGCCTTGCATTCCTCTGCATGGGGGACTGGGCCTACAACCCACTTGACAGGAGACCCACACATCATTCTGCTAATGAAGCAACCAACTTAAAAAGAGCTTTGAAGCAGACTCAACAAGGCATTTGGCATTAGTATACTGCCAGATGCCACTACGATAAAGGCATTGTGTATTTAAATACCAGTGAACTAACATGTTCCTGATTTGCAACCTTATAAAAGAAAAACATGGAAGAAAGGTAGAAAAATAGAAGCTGTGCTGTGACCTTCCTATTGAACCTGCCCAGATCTGGGACTAAATGATAGAGCTTCCTCCTTTTGCATTTTGATTTTCTTAATTAAACTGTATGTTATGTGATATTTGTTGAATCAAAGGTGTGGGGTAACACAGATGACAAGGTCAGTTTTTTTCATAACAGGAAGCATAAATAAAATTCAAGATGAACAGAGGCAACATCAAAGTACATTGTTCCTGTACTGTTACGATCGCTTCAGCACTATCTCTGTGTCTAACTGGACAGGGAATATCTGGGCCTCAGATTACTCTGAATAGCTCCAGTGGGCTCATGGGTAAGATAACGTCTGGACATGAGGATAATATTTCATCCAGTCTTTTTAATAAGGAATACTTGTTTTAAGGAACTCAGAACTACATTAGTGTTGGGTTCCTGGTTCTCAGGCTACCACTTGCCACTGATCAGTGATAGAGTTAGTAGGCCAAAATTTCAATTTTGACTTAAAAGCATGAAGCACCATACATCTCTGAAGAGTTTTCTCAGTATGTCTATTTCTTTTACTTGCACAAGTTGCTCAGGCAAGTGTGCAAATGATACCCTCCTTTAGGATTATGCCCTCCTAGCACACCAGATCTGGCATGCTGCGAGGTGAGCCAGGCTGAGGCATCAGCTGGTCCCATCCCTTTTCCCCTTAGCTATTTGCAATGAACCTGAAACACTGGGAATATGGTTCAACTTAATTATTTGTGTTCCAACTACTCAGGAATTTGATGATGTAGTGCTTTCATCTCTCTTCTCTATTCATCTCTCTCTGTTGATCATACTTTGATCAACACCTGGAACTGAAACCCATTCCTGACCAAAGGGTGTTGGAAACTGTTACTGTCTCACAAAATCGCTGTTCCAGAAAATTGTCTTTCTTTTTTTTCTCTTCTGGGCCTTATGGTGTGGGGTTTGCTCACACTACATATTGCCTTATGTGGGCATCTCTTGTGAGCCATTCTAGGAGAGCGGAGACATTACGTGCGATGTTGCCACCAGATTTCTTAGCCAGCTTGTATTTTCTATATTTTTATATCAGTGAGTTAACTGTTGTCCAATAACTAAACTGTGAATGCTGTACATCATCCTTTTATAAGGCACATATTGTAACAAGGCCCTGACTTCTGACAGAATATGTCAGTCCTACTTTATGATTATACAAGTCATAAGTGACAATAACTACGAATACAACTGTAATTTCCTGCCCAAGCATGCCTGGAGGAGCCATTCAAGCAGTTCTCAAACCGACTATCAGTGGAGTTGGTTTTCCATTGCCTTGACACATTTGTCACTGAAGTACAGAGGCTGCTGTTATTGAGAAGCCCTAGCAGGTCCAGACAATAGCATTCCACATCATTTTTATGGCAGTGAACAACTCAAGATGTCAGGAAATCCAGACCTTCACCTGGAATGGTCTGCAGTCATCAAGAGGGCATTGACTTGTATAAAGAAAACAAAACAACAGAAAAAACTTTTTTTCCAAAAATTGGTTTGCATTTTTTCTTGGCTAATGCTGTTGGTTTATTTTTAAGAGTTTGTTTTCTCTTCTTTTTTTCCAGCTGGGATTTGAGACAGCAACTATTCCTCTCATCTTCTCAGTCCAGGCTTTGTTCCAGAAATGAGATCTACTTGCATTGCTCCTAGCAAAAGCCTGCTTGATACTATGATTAGCAGTTGTGTGAAAGAAGGCAGATTTAAATCTCTATTATGAGCATATCATTTATATTTTTATAACAAAGAGCAGCAGGATAAAGTGATCCCTTCACAGAGAATAGATGTCAGCCAGTGACAGAAGTCGTCTTAATTAAAAATATGATAAAATGTCAGTGTCTTCAGGTGTGCCTTCTATGTGTTTCAGGATGTTGGTTGTCAAAATGGAGTTGGCTATTTCATATAGTGAGTGTTTTCGCAACAGCTCAAAACTTGTATGTTGAAACTAACATGATGAAACTCACAGTAGCTCTAAGTTGTTGAAAAAATAGTTACAGAAAGCGGACTACCCAGGCAGAATGACTTAACTAACTTCCTGCTAAGCAAACAAATAATCAAGTGCTATCTTTGCACTTTCCTGCCCTATTTGTAAAATAGATATATAATACACTTCAGTCAGCACCTCTCACCACCAGCTTCCCTTGGCTCACCGGGTCATCTCTTCTCCTCCCTTTAATTCTCCCTCTGACATCAGGTTTCTATATTCTCATACAGGCACTTCAGCAAGGACTTTATTTTCACACTTGCTCAGGGCATGCTGACTTCTCAATTTTGACCTCTTTGAAAATCTTCTCTTCAAATTGGTTAAGCTTTGTCTTTAGGAATTACTGTGTTATAAAATCTTTGTGTCCTATGAGCAAAGCATAAAACCATTCTAGAAAAACTCATTCACACCAGTATTCTCAGTATCAATACCTGCAGCATACTAAGATGCCATCCCCAATGTTGCTGATAGATTTCCTCCTCTGGTCCCAAGATTTCCTATCTTAAAACTGGAAGTGCATGCCAAAACCCGTAAGAACTTCATGTTATGTTTTGGGATGCAGGCATTCAGACACACACACATTCACTGTACTTGTCAGAACAGAACTGCCTGTGTGTAACAGTACATACATTTCTTTCTGTGCCTGAAAAACAATTGAGATCCTGAGACTTTCAGGAGTGAAAAGTGGGAGGTTAAGATTCCAGGCTGAAGTGTGTCTGAACGAATTCTAACTTTCATCCAAAGCTATTGGACAATGACAATAATCCTCCCCAAGTATAGCAGGGAATGAGGGTCATTCATATCTGCACACATGAACATAATCTTAGCAGGAACCACGGAAAGAAAGCTATTGCCATGACAGTGACAACCTTCAGGTCCTAATTCCAGGAGCCATTCCTTGCCTTGGTCATGGGTCAGGAACAAACAGTTGTTATCCTATTGCCCTCAATCCTCTTCTTTCTTCTCTTTTCTGGTGCAGATGTTGGTGTTAGTGATGGAAACACAAGCAAAGAGAATGCAACCCTATCTCACAGGAGAACACAGGCTCCACTGTTGACAACACCTGAGCCATGGCAAGTTTTCCTGACTCAAACACCAGCCAAAGAAAAAGCCAAAGAGGGTGAAACTGTGGTCTTAAATTGTCACTTTAACAGCCCACGACATCCTTCCCTCACTGGCCTGACAGTGGGGTGGTACAAAGAAGATGAAAAGGGGAAGACTGACCTACTAGAAAACAACAAGACCATGTTGCCAAATAATTCTAGGGTTTTCCTGAGCGGAGACTTGTCCCAAGCGGTTGTTTCCCTGGTGATCCTCAATGTGACAACAAGTGATCATGGTATCTATTTCTGTAAGATTACATTTCCGGATGGGAAGGTGATGACAGGAGATGGGACAAAGCTGAGGATCAGGAGGGCTCTAGGTAATGTTTGATATTATTTGTGTATTCTGTTTTCTCCCTCTTCCTCCTCCAAAACTGGTCTACACACTTGCAGAAGGAGTGAAATTAATCTGCTTGGTTTCTAGAAGATATGGCCTAGTGTTATGGAATGTCCCCACATAGTTGCATTTCTCATTATTTTTGTCAGTCTAGCTAATTTTGATTGGCTTTCTCCTAGAAACAATCAGACAGGTATTATTGTAACAAGGATCATTTACAAGTAAAAAGGGAAGAAATAGTTCTGTCACTAAAATTAGTGAGTACTAAGAACTAAACTGTCAGAAAAGTTCTCTTGTATACACATCTCTGTTTGGCAGAACCCCTCCGAGTGGCTGGTATCAAGACATCACCTCAGGAAACAGCTCCCAGGTCTTTTGTTTTGACTATTTCTCTCCAACCCACTAATCTACATATTCATTCCTTAACTCTGGATGACATAAGTAATTCCACAGTGAAGCACAAGGATCACATTATATCAATTCTGTTTAACTTCAGTCCCATTAAAATCAAAGTATCTATAAAACTGCCATGCTGTATTTTCTTAGCATTACAAATATACAGTAGGTATATTAAGTATGGAGATAGCTTGTTTTGCCTTTATCAGTTGGAAATGTCAAAGCAGCTTTCCTTTCTATATAGGCTAAACACATTTCAGTCCCAACAAATCAAGACATCAAAAGGTTTATTATCTCATTATCTAACTAACAAAAAGTAGCATCTTCTGTGTTAAGAGCAAATCACGCAAGTGCCATTTTCCCACTATTTATTATTAAAGCTTCTAACTCACTGAGATTCACTAGGTCTTTGCCCTTCTGAGCCTGAATTCTTCCCTTACTAATTTTTACATAACTACTCAGCTTAAAACATGACTAACAAGGCAAGGTATGCACAGGGACCTGAAAATGTATCTTATGAGGTCTCCCACTGGCTTGATCTTATATTCTCCGTAGTGCATGCTACTATTGCAGTCTCTGCTCCCTGGCCAATGTAATTGTCTGTCTGTGTTCCCGAGAAGATGAAATGCATCATTTCTGCGCTACACCTAAATTAAGGGGACAAGAGAACATGAGAAATATAATTCACAAATAAATGAATTGTGCCACAAATCAAGACTGCCCCCCTATTTATCTAAAATGATAAGGAGAAATTAGATGACAATGTTAAATTCTCCATTACACGAAGCAAATGACATATATTTTGAAGTGAAGAAAGCAATAGTTCTACAGCACCATTGTCCATCCAAGGAAAAAAGTAGCCACAAAAATGAACTTCAACTGCAGGACACCTCTCTGTAGGTGGGTAGAGGGGCCTGGATTTTTACTGATGAGCTACAGCTTGCTCATTGGTGAGCAGCTGAATGTGCATCTATTCATCAAGGTAGCACAGAGTAGCAGCTTCTCCTGCAAATGGGTGAACAGATGTTTGGAAATCTGTCTACAAATTTCTTAAGCCCTGTGCAATAGGTTTCATTTTTGGTTATGAATGGTGACTGGGCATGCAGCTACAGTTATTGGTGGGTCTGTCTTAAGAATGTGCATGAAGACAGGGGTCATCAGAACAGCTAGATCTGTTCTGTACAGACTCTTGCTTCTTCTCAGTCTTGTCTGTGCAACTTGGTGGTAGGTGTCCCGAGTTAGACTAATTAAGTGCTGATTAAAACTGATGAAAGATTTCAGGATTTGTCTTGTAGTCAATACATTAGCAACACCATCTGATTTTTCTAGTGAAGGTTAAATGCAACTAGTTTGACATATATCATGAACGCCTGATTGTATTCTAACTGCAGATGGAACTGAAAGGCTTTAAATTATTCTTCTATTATCCTTCCTGGATGAGTCACCTGGCACAATGAGTACCACAGGGCAGTCACTTAAAATCTGATCAGATCAGTCTTTTGTGCCATTGCCCAGCCAGTTCCCTCTCTCTACAAATACAATCTTCCTCTAGCAGACTCTACACCACAGGGCAGGTGCTCCTCAAAGTACATTCCATAATCCTTGTCAAAGCCCACTGTAGTGTACTAACCTAAGCAAAGGCTCTTCCCAAATCATCCTTCAGTTTGAATAAATAACGAAGGTAGCATTCCAGTGTGCTTTTGTCTCCGAGAAAGTGGGATAATTCTATCGCTACCATGAAATAGTCCCAAAGAACAACAAATAAAAGAAAGGACTGTTGCACAGCTCTGCCCACCTTCTGATGTTGTTTCATAACAGTGCTTGACTGTTAAGGGAAACTGTCCTATCACTAATAGCAGCTTCCTACAAAGGAATGAAAAAAATCAACTTCACAGTGCGGTACGTTTCTCCTGTGTGGACGCCAACAATGTCATGTCAGGAAAGACATCCATGTAACCAATACCATAGCAAGTAGCTTCCCTATTGACATTACAGAAACCGTGCTAGCAACATTGCATGTACTTGCCTGAAAGACACCTTACATTGCTCTCTGCCTTTCTTTGTCCTCAGGCTTGTTTGGTATAGAAGAATCTATTGGAACAATCATTGGGGTTGTGGCAGCTGGTATCGGAGGCCTAGGAATTCTGATTATCATTTTAACACCACAGCTAAGGAGATGCATCCTCTGCATGAAACAAGGCTCTCACCAAGGTACGGAGCACAAAACAAAATCTGGCATCACTTGCTAGAAAGTTACTCATTTCCAAAGATGCCTTTTTAAACTTAGGTTGGAATTAGACATTTACTTACCACTATTCAGAGGTGACCTGGGGAGAAATTGGTGTACCCAAAAACTTACCTGTATTTTCCAGGTCTGTCATTTCGTCGAATAATATTAAGCTGACACCAAAGGCTAGATTTCAAAACAAGTTTAGTTCCCCTTTTGTGCAACCCAAGGTGTGGTCTGCATTTAAGAACGAGCTCAGCTCACTGGAAACTGTGCTAAACAGGGCTCTTGAAAAACTCATTTCTATTTTCTCTTTTCCCAGTGCTAAAAAATCTTATTCAACCTGCTGAAAGCTAACCAAACCAAGGCACAAAAGCCACGCAGAGCCGCGCTCGCTCTTCACTGGAGCGCTGCCGCCCTCTGGTGGCCATTGTAGAGGAGACGGGGGACACAGGCGCGGCCAGGAGATTTACTCCCTCTGACCCCAACCTTACCGAGCACAGCGTAGTCCTCTTCTGCCCACACAGCATCATCCCTTTGCAAAAACACTGAGCGAATGGAGTTCACAACACGCTACGTTGCCAGATTGCCTTGGGAGAGTTTGTTGTGCTGTACTAACGCGGTATCACTGTTCTCTTTTCTTCTTACTCAGCATAGCTTGATCTGCAGAGCTACAGGAAACACCAGAAGATGCAAAGGCTAAACACAAAGTAATTTGTGATGATCAGTAAGTCAAAAAGGAAGCTATAGATGTAATAAAAGCTTTTGCCTCAGTTGTCTTTGGCATTTTCGATATGTTTATTTTCCCACAGCATTGACAGCCACAGTGGCATATTCAACAGCCTCCTGCCATGAAGAGGAAAACAACCTTTTATAAGGAACTTGTATTGTTTTCTACTTGTGGCCTACTCAATCTGGCTACCTATCTCTTCATCTGGACACTGATGGGATAGCTCAGATCTTTCCCTACAATTACGTATTATCTCAAAAGTACTCCAAGTTTGCCAGCAGTACTTCAAAATGAGCAGAAGGAAGGCTTCCATATGCTAACACCTTCCCAGGGGCACCCCTGTTTACCTGCACAGAATGTGTGACTTCTGGGGTGTTCTCATCTCCCTGGGAAATTTCCTGTGTTGGTGCAGAGGCTCTTGTCCTGTTGGCTTGCTCCAGCCTACAGTTCTGCAACAAAGAGGCAAAGGACCACTTGAATGCTACCTCAGGCTGAAAAAAATGGGGTTTACTTTTATTCTTCCAGCAGGAAACACAGTGTTCATATATAAACCTTAAGAAAGATATGTAAGGTTTGCTTGGCATAAATAATGTTCTCTATAGCGTCAGTTTCCTGACATGACAGTAATTGGTCCCCAGGAGGTCAGTGGTGGGGGATTGTGCCTATAGCAGCAGAGCTGCACATCAGTGACTGAAGCATGCATGTTATGTGAGGAACATGCTCTTTTTCACAGTGTGGATGTTCCTCCTGGTAAAATCAGAAACCCATGCCGGCCTTGCACCAGAAATGTCCCATCATCACTCTGTGTACCTTTTCATAGAAAACCATAGAACCATAGAATCATTTTAGTTGGATGGGATCTTTAAATATCATCTAGTCCAACTCCCCTGCAATGAACAGGGACATCCACAGCTAAATCAGGTTGCTCAGTGCCCTGTCCAGTTTGACCTTGAAAGTCTCTAGGGACACAACCCATCATCCCACTGGGCAACCTGTTCTAGTGCTTCACTACTCTTACAATTAAAAAAAAAAAATACATTTTCCTTACATCCAGCTTAGGTCTCCCCTCTTTTAAACTCCTCTGAATTGTCCCCAGCCTTGTGAAGCAGGAACACAAGGGAGATGATGCTTATGTTAGCTCAGAAATACACGCAGACTCTGTAAGAAGGGATAGAGCTGCACCCAGAGCAAGAGCTCTGCTCTTCCTTTTGGTAGGAAGCAGCTCAGCCAGATCTCCTCTGAATGCCCATAATGAATACTCAGGATTCCTCCCTTTCTGTTGCTTCCACTTCACCTGCAGCTCCAGGAAAATTAAGCGGATCACTGTACTTCAACACTGGCACGTCATGGGTCTTCAAAACCATTTCTTTACACAGAGATTTTTTTTTTCCTCTCTCAATCTCTCTTTTTGTACTGTTTTGTTTCTTAATAAGTCCAGTAGAAGTCTCTACATATTTTCCAGTTTATGTGCAAATGTGTGGGAGCTGAAGGTCAGGTGCTGTGAAAGGACAAAACAAACAAACAAACAAACAAAAAAAACAAAAAACCATTTGGTGACAAGCAATGTGTTTTAACACATGTTTTTGGAAAGAAAGGAGGAGATTAGGAATTTGTTCTTCCCTTAGAAGAGGCATGTATTTAATCCTATTTTTCCTTCCCATAAATCATGGCCTGGCATAAATTCTCTCACACTATCATTAGCTTTGGTAAAAGAGGTAAAATTTTATTCCAGTGTGTTCAGATTCAGAGGATTAGAAGAAAGTTCCTTAAAAAACTATTTTGACCCTTCATATTTGAAATGGCAGGTTGGATGAGTCTGTCCACATAGAAAGTCTGGCCAGAGGATGAACTGTGGGTTGTAAGGGGCTGTTCCCCAGCACTTTGCTGCTTCTTGGTCACACAGGCACACCATTTTTTCACATTGATCTGTCAGGTTATCTGCAAAAGAAAATGGATGAAGGATGAAAGATTCTGTATTGGATCAAGGGGATAAACAGTTGTAAGAGTGAGCAAGGTCTAATAGGGAATACAGGTCATGGGAGGAGACAGAGGAGCCAAGGAACTCAGCAGCAGGATTAGCTATCTGATTTCTTTGAGTCGAAATCTACAGAAGCTGATCCAAATCGTATATATGAAGCTATATATAATGTAGCCATACAACTGCATGAATAGGTAAGGACCGCATGGAACACAGAAGCAACTAGCTCAGGTGGATGCACTGCAAATAACTGATTTTCATTTAACAAATCCCATCCCACCTATAGGTATCTTAAAGCCATTAAGCTGACATTACCTAAAAGTACAGTGCCTTTTTTATTTGAAGCTGGTCCTATAGATTATCTAACACCCTCTAAAGCCTGCACTAGGCAAAGTTTAAAGTGCAATTTCATGCCAGTGTGCACAGGCTTTGCTCCAAAACTAATGAGTAGAAATCTTTCCAGATTTCACTGGACTTCACCAGATCAGTACTGTTTCTGATAAATGAGTCCCTACTTTTAAAGCTTTTCTGTGGAGAATCATGTCTCTACAGCTAAAGTGTTTTAATGATCCCGTTCACAAGGACTCAGCAGTAAGTCCATTCCTTAATTAGCTACCAGTACTGCCTGGGTTTCTCCCTGCACTCTGCTTCCCAAGGTCTTCCTGTGCTATGCCAATCACTGCCAGCCTAATGTCAGTATGAGAGCCTGGCTTGGTAGCCAGTTCTGAGAGCACAATGTGTTGGTTTTTTTTTGAGCAGACCCCACAGCTCAAAGCTTCTTTTTTTTGTATTCTGGATGTTTACCGTATCAAATTCACTTATGTGTGATGGCCAATCTGGTCTGAAATATATGGTTTTTCACCTTTTTTTTTTTTTTTTTTTTTTTTCCCCACAAGCAGAACTGCATAGCAGTAGCAAAAGACGGAGAGAAGTCCCAGGCAAAATGAGTTTCTGTTTAATATACCTGAAAATATCTCTGTTTAAGATACAGTGCCAAGCCACAGGCATTTAATTTCCTCTTGCATAGCATGGATAGTGAAAGCAATTCTGCTTGTAATTTCTCTGGATATCATTCCTCTAGTTCAAGTGAATGTGCCTCAGAATCTAACACTTCATCTGTTTTGTCTGAATTGGATAAAATGTCATACCTTCACACCTCAGTGAAACCTGCTGTAGCCTGGGTTAGGAAATGTCCCTTCAGAGCACATTTCCATTGTTCCTCTCCATGGTGGATGTAAGAGAAAGTGAAGCTTGTTGATTATTCAGGGAGAACTGTTGCAGGTTGCTCGTGAGACCTTGCCTGGACATCAGTTAAGGAATATATGGCATTTGTTTAACTAATGCTTATGACGCAGGTTGGAACAAGTCCAGCCTTTTGGTTGGAACAAGTGCAGCCTTTTGGTTGGAACAAGTGCAGCCTTTGTTATGGGACAGCATTGCATGTCTCACGTGTTTGATGGTAAGCTTTACATCTGCAACCTGGATTGTTCCCTTACATCAAAAGTGAACAGTTGCATATTGAAATAGCTAGCAGAAAATATCAGTTAGTTAAAAAATACATAACTCAGAGGGAGAGCAGTTATGCCCAGCAAAATATTCCTTAGCCAGTACCTATTTTAATAGATGGTTCTTGAACTGGGAAAGGATCTACTGTGAACGTGTTGTGCCACACCCTCTGTCTGCTGGCAGATTTTCAGCTGCTTGGAGAGGCTGGGGATTGTACTAGAAGAATATGATCTTCTGGCAAGGTAGAATTAATTCAGTTTTCAAGCAAGTAGCTTTGATAGCATGGGGACAGGTTTTACTCTCACACATTCCTTTTCAAACTTTCGAAGAGCTATACAAAAGATTTTACTATCAGGGACTTTTGGAAGACTTCGAAATAGAAGTGACAAATTCTAAGACTCAGATCATCTGGTGTGTGTCAAAACAAACTGGTGTGTACTACTGATGGGCTGCTACTGTGCAATTCAAGACCTCCTTGACTGGTACCAGCTGTAGTGCTGTGCAAGCCTACACACACTGTATGTGCCTGTGGCACTTGAAATCACTCAACTCTGAAAGCCTCAAAATCCCCACCTCTAAGGCGCACAAATCTTTTGTGTCAGTCTGTGTTTCTGTGCAGGAAGGAGGGAACTGTGAGAGGGAGGGAACCAATACAGGCTACTGTGTCCTTACCGCACTGCACAGCATTCTGCTCGCACACCCACTGGTAGCGCTGTGCCTTTGGACTGCAGCCCTCTCTCTCTGCCTTGTCATAGCAGCAGTCATGCCTGTGGCAGCACCTTAGGGAGAACAAAAGGCAGAGTTTGGGCTTGGGCATTCTGCATGTTTTGCTCAAAGGAGTTTTCACGCACTGCAAGGCTACTCTACTCACCCACTGCTAATTACAGCTCTGTCAGTATGTCAACAAATGGAATGTTCTGGCATTTCTGTGAATGCTCACTTGGCTTGGGAGCATATTAATGCCATATTTGTCCCCATGACTACCATGTTTCTCCTTTCTTTAAGATTTTGCCTTCAGAAAAACAGGTGTGGCCAATCCCCAGCTCATGGTAATCTGCTTTACTGAAAGGAGCTGAAGCATTAGGATGAGGTGCGTGACCATGGCTCACCAGCTGAGGTTCAGATCATCTCAGAATCTGGTGTCAGGATGTTTTTCACCTTCCTTGGCATCAGTGTAGCAGCTGGCTACAAACTCATCATCCTCAGAGGTGGGATTCATAGCAGTTGACTTTACAACTGTAAGCATAAAGGGATACAAGGGACTGAGCTATGCTCCCTCCATGCATATCAAGAGTACAGTTTATATTATCATATTGCAGGGATCTAACATAGGTGAAAAACATCACATTTGAAAGTCCTCATTGCTTGTCACTGACCATAGAGAGGGCTGAAGGTGGCTAGCTCAGCTGTTCTCTGTACCACAGACTACTCAGAAAAAAAAAATTTGCTCTGTCAAGTGCTTCATAATACATAGGAAAATTTCATCCCATTTGAATTTTATTCCAGTAGTTTAGTGAAAAATTCAGCAACTGAAGAAGTTCTATGACGAGTAACAAGGTTTGTTTCAGTAAGAGTGCTAGGTCAAAGGCTGGAACCAAGGATGAGCCATCTCCTGTTTCCAGAAGCTGTCCCATGGGCACACTAAGGAGGAACCACTCTAATAACTGGGAAGTGTTGAAGCAGGCTGGTCTTAGGGGGAAACAAGGACAGGAAGGATTTTAGAGAAGCTAAGTCCTAGAGGCCAACCCTTCAAGACGTCAAGATGAGCTGGCCAAAAGAGAGCAGAGCTGCCTGTAGGTTACCAAATCCAGTTGAAAACCTTGCTTGTTACCTTCAAGGCCTGAAGCCAATGTACCTGAAAGCAGTGCGCTCTGGGGTCCACCATTATAACCCTCTGGAAAAATAGGAAAACAATCCTGCAAGAAGAATAAATCTCCCTGTGTAGAAAGTAGGCCTTCTCAAGGGAATCACTGAGAGCTGTCAGTAAAAGTTAGCTGATATCCCAGGAACTTCACAAACTTAATCACCCTTTACCTCAGAAGCATTTTGCCCTTTCAGAAACTGGATATGTGGGGTGGTGAGCTGTGTGAAGTGATAAAGCCAAGAAAAAAATTGAAGTGCAAAACAGAAAATCCACCACCAATACATATTCTAATAAAATCACTGCAACTAGATCAGGTAGATCATGAAAGAAACAAGAGTGCCAGGCCAGTCAGATCAAACTCAGCTTTTGTGTAAACCCTGTGCTTATATACACGCTGAATTTAGACTGCTCTGCTTTCCCTGCTGACTGGAAGGTTTAGAAGTTAAAGCAGCAATTTCATCCCACTGATGAGTCTGCAAACTAAATGATAATTTTTTTCTTCTTAGTTTGAAAAGACAAAATCAATATGATGATTTGACCGTGCTACTCACCTCACTGAAACCTAAAAATGTTAGTTACCAGCAGCAGACTAATATCTACCTCTGTGTGATCTCCTCAAAGAACTTCAGAATGGAAATCAGCCTTACTGAATATAAATATCTACAAGTTTTCCTGTGAAGAGTGAAGATTTCTGTAATTCAGCAGATGACCTTATTCAGCCCACAGAACCAGTTCTGTTGGGCATGATGGCAGTAACAGGGTGTGGTTCAGATCTCTGTTGGTCCAGCAGCGCCTCACTCCTGGTCTTGTCCCAAAGATGCTGAAAGTGAAAGGGCAAAGGAAAGAAAAATGCACCACCCTGTGGAAAGCATGAAAGTCTCAGCTTTCTTCAACCTGAGGGAATGGAATTGCTCTTCAGGAAGAGCCAGAAGGAATAAACAGGAAAAATAATTTACAGTGTGAGGTAGATCTTTGAGACAAGATCTTGTTGGAGGTGGAAGGTAGTCTATAAATCAGGCACAGACAACCAAAGGAGCGCAGCAGAGATGAGCCAGCTAGCTGTGAGAGCCAGCTGGACCTTAGCTCTCTTAATGAGGGTGAGGCAGTTACATGAATTCTGCAGGGCCACAGGAGCTGGGGCACAATTCTGCTTCCATGAACACTGTTTCCTCCTGCAGAGGGTGATACCAACACAAAGTGAGAAGACTAGCTCATGTGTTAGGTGCTTTGAAAAGGGTGTCAAGGTATGAAGAGTGAGGAAACCTATCATCCTTTTGCCATCTTCAGATGTCTGTTCTATCTGGAAATGCCTTTTCATGCACCTGGGTCAGAATGTGGTGTTGATAGCCTGCTAATGCTCAGTCAGACTAATGCAAACAATGCCAGCCAATAGTACGGCAGAGCACTGGTCAACAACTAAAAAAATTCAATACAACTGGGTTCACCTAGTTAACAAATAACTAATACATCACCCGGTGGGACCAGACAGCCCTAATGGCTACAGACAACTCTACTGGCCCCTGCAGTGAGCACAGCTGCCTTTAAGATAAGAATTTGTCCCATTCTGTTTGTCATGTAAACAGCTCAGCCATCCCCACGGTTCTTTAACTCAGAAACAGAGAGGAAGTCTCTGTGAGCTTGCCAGGACTTAGATGAGCCATGTATGCCACCCTGCCCCTCATGTCAATGATGCTTACAGGGAGATTCTGAACACTTTTAGGTCCTGCTCAGCAAAATGAAATCCCAAGCAGAAGGGTTGTCCATGCAGTGCACTAAATCCTATGCACCACGTTTCTAGGAGAAAAAAAAATAAGGCCACAAGTCCAGGGAAATGCAGACATTATGGCAGCACTCCTTTCAGTTGTGGTGTGGCAATGAAAGGAACAGAACTGGGAAGGAGAAACAAATCTACCAACATTATGGTAAAGAAATGTCATCATGACTTGAAGTGAAGAGACCATGGAACAAAAGGAAAAAAGGTAATTCCTGGCAACACAGCATCAAAGTCAGAGTGTGGAATAAACCTTATAAAACCATTACCCACTCAACAGCACCTTTTTTCCTCCATGAAAGAGGGATGCTGAAAAGCACTCTAGCCCTGTCTAGACAGACTGACCGAATTACTCACAAGCAAATCACTCCTAGGTTTATTACTGAGACTCTTAAAACAGACATGACAAGGAGGTGAGTCATTTCCAACAGTATGTGTCCTTCAAGGCCTGTAGCTTTGCCACTCCACATCTTTCTTCTCTAGAGTTGCAAATATGGAAAATAATGTGGTCACTGTAACTGGCATGGGATACTCAGCCACAATGATTTTTGCAATATCAGAAGATTCCTCTGGTGAACACAGACTGGAAACATTTATAACTAAATGTAGTATGTCATTCCTGATTCCTTCTAGCTAATAATCAAACTAAAAAATCTTTTTTGCTTTCACCAAGCATTACTGCTATGCAACAGTACTGAATGCTCTTAGAGTATCAAGCTTCCTAAATACCAAACTCTCTGATATTTAGAGGCATTTCCATGTGCAGTTACCATTTTCTGCCATTAGGATAAAATCCACATCCCATGGAAATCAAAGAGCAGCAGAAACATCCACCAATGAACACCTGATCAGATGTTGCTCTCTATTTTTCAGGAGTACTGAGCACCCAGAGTCACCTAAACCTGGTATCAGTGAATGTCTGTGGAAAACAGCTTCTAGGTGACTCCATTTGGGCCTTTAGAAAATGAAGTATTCAAATTAGTGAAGTCATGTTTTATTTTAAAGGGTTGATTTTAAGAGTCTTGATGAAAAGAGATTATAAAGGCAAACAGAAATGATGAACATGTTTACAGATAGAGCTATAGATGGTTATAAGCATATCAAGAGATACTATTAAACATTAACAGTAATCTCTATGCCTGAAACCTAGGACACATCATTGCCAGCTACTTGTTTTTTTAATAAGTCTTATGTTGACTATTTCATAGATAGTGCCTATAAATCAGAGATATGAAAAAATGGCTTTGGAAGGGAAACTTTCCCCTGCATTAATGAAGAAAGATGCATTAACTTAAATGGCTCCTTGCTCCTTTATGACCACAGAGGAGCTGGTCATTAGCCTGGGCATGGTCATCTTCTCTTCCTATTTTTTTTTTCCTTTCCTTCTTCTGTCCTGCCACTTCCAGAGCCAAATCTTAATTTGGTAGAAATATGTGATGTCTCCAGGAACTGGGCACCCTGGAAAGCTCAGCCAACTTCCTTTCCAGTGAGCTATACATTGCCTTCCCTTCTGAGAAAAGCTGTTTTAGTGTGTGGATAACACCTGGCTTGCTGACTGAAGATAAAAGCAGATAGACTTGTGTGCTCTGCCTTTGAGGTTTTAAACCAGATGAGATTGTACATAAAGGGCTCAGAGCACACAAAAGTCCATCACATTAAAGATTTACATGTATGCTAACTGCAAAGTACAAGAAGCCTTTTGTTGCAACATCTCATTGATTCTTGGAAATAAAAAGCACAGCATCTACCAAGGAAAAGGGGAAATTCTACCATGTTCTAGCCTGTTGTTTTTCTTGCTTGATTTGCTTTAAACAGTCAGGTGATGAAGACAACAGCTTTGATTACTCCTTGCAAAATTCTAGACCCCTCCAGGGGGTGACTAGTAATATTCCCATCACTGCCATTTTCAGGATGAGATGAAATGATCATCCAAACCTTTCAATCACTCCTCTCTCTTCAGACAGGGCTTGCTTTCTATGAATAAGAGGTATGATTTAATGAGCTCATATCCTGGTTTCTTCCTTGCCCTCCACCCACATAGTACAAGGTCTCAGGGAGCTCTGCCCTCATCCAGGAGGTGGCAAAGTCCTCATTCAAACAGCATATGGTACATGGATCCTCGCTCACAATTGGCAGATACTAAGTTTCCTCAGTAGTGAGCTCTTGGAGGCACAGGAGTACAGACAGGGAAGAATATGAAGATCTGCACTGCTTTTGGACACACAGTTGAGGTTCTTCTTACCAGTCTGTTTTATCTTTAGGCCAGCCTTGTCCTCCCAGTCCGCAGTAACATCCATAGCCAATATATGCCAAGGGAGACCGTCCTGTGCCACATGATATAGCGCCTGCCAATTCAATGATTCCTCGGGTGTGTAGTGAATGGGATTTTCCCAGAGCACCTTTCCAAACTGCAAAGACAGAACATGGTATCACACAAAGATTAAACATGTAATATGTTGATTTTCTTAAAACCTTTACAGAGAGATTTTTGGCCTTGACTAGTTATTTAGATGGATCCTTGACAATCTAACTATGCCATTATGTTCACCCTGCAAAGGGAACAAATACGCAAAGATACTCCACATAGGCAGCTCAGATCAAGCCAGACTTTCTTGCTCTGGTGCACCAGTGTGTGACTGTAGCTCAAGTGTACCTGGGGCTACCTTGCAATTTGAAGTTACATGCCCAGATTTGCACATTATAGAGTCTGAACTGTTCATCCTGGCTGGGGTTATGCAAGCTCCATGCAGAGTCAATTGGTTCACTGCACCTGCAGAGTTCCCAACCTAGCAGAGCATATTGGCTGAGCCAGGATCCCAGGTGCATTGTGAAGCAGCAGAGAGCCAGCACGCTGCCTGTCTGCACCCAGACGCCACAGAAAAAAATGAAGTTTCTCTGTTGCCCAACATGCCTTGTAATATTCATGCTTTTCCTACTATTCTGGGTATTTTAACTTGTTCTCCAGATCATACAGAGCTGGCAGTACTACTAATTCTCATACAGAAACAGCTACAAGTCCTCAGGCCTGCAAGGCTTACTTTGTCCAAAACAGAGAGCCTAAGGTAGCTAGGATGTGTGGATAATGGCCTTCTTGTGAGCATTTTGAAGTGCTAGTGACACGTACATCCGCTTCTGTTACTACACTCCACTTAAGTTGTAACACTAAGTTGGCTGCATGAATTTGGAAAAAAAGAAAAACAGGAAAAAACAAGAAGTTCTCTGTTGGTTAAGTTCAGACAGCCACCTAAGCTGATCTGGAGTTTTTTGAGTTACAGGTCTTTTAAATAATATCATGATTTCAAATGTTTAATTTAAAATTCTCTCTCTCTCAGTTGCAGAAACTGTTACAGAAGCCAAGAGTACCTGTTTCTAATACATAAATCACTTTGAAGCTTGATAGGCGCTTCGATGCTTATCACAGTAACAGTGGCAGCAAACAGCAGTGATTACCTCCTGGGCTCGCAGTGAAGTATTGAGTGTACTTTGGGCTCTACCAGCATGCACCACAAACCATCCCCACTAAGGCTGAGCTACTTACCCCTGGCACCAAACACCTTGGAGGGGCTGCCAGGCTCCCCAGCATTGGCCCCACTGCCCCTGGCTGTTGCATGGCCCAAGCAGAGGCTGGGGCTCTCAGTATCTCAGGGCCTGAGGGAGCTCACATCACAGAGCAGGGCTTTGTCCCTGAGCTTGACCTCTTCATAGTGCTGTGCAAACACAGCCTAATTAATCCCCTAAACCACCCAGCAACTCAATACTATTATTAAAACTGTTACTTTCCTTTTAAAACCCAGTCATCTAATCCCCTCTCTTGGGCCTCTCCCCTGTTGCGCTCCAGTGCGCTTCCTGGGCTTGATCCAAACCCCTCTGAAGGCAATGTGGGTTTGTCCCAGTTACTGTCAGTCTGTCCATTTGCTCTTCTCTGCTAATGGTGGGCTTGCAGCCCAGCTCCCAGTGTTTCTGTCATCATTTTACGCCAGCAGCTGTCTGCAGCCAGCACAGAAGGGAGCAAAGCCCCTGTCTCGGACCTTCACACAGCCTCCTTATGTTTCCAGTGCACTCCTCAGGGATTAAATGCACATTCCTGAAAAAGTAACAGCTCCCCTCACCTGAACACTACTTGAGTGTTCAGTTTTTGCACTAAAAACATATTAGACCCATGTTGTTTGAAAGTAAAGTGGCGACCTGTTTCCCTTGTCCAAACAGTGGATGCTTCACAGTCAGAGCAGGCTGCAGGTCTGCCGCAGGTTATGCTACTGGAACTGCTGAACTGCTCTAGATTTCAGGCAAAAATCACACTTCCACAACTTGCTTTAGCCTGAAGACCTAAAAATGTTCCAACAGAAACAGAAGCATCTTTGTAGGTGCTCAACGTCCTTCCTGAGAAGGAGCTTGGTTTATTTTTCAGACATTTTTCCTGACCTTTTAAGGCAGGACCACTGGACTTGGCCTGGAAACAGAGGCTGGTGTAAGGGTAACTCTGCCTCACCCAGAAGAAAGACCATTATTCTTTTGGAGATATCTCTGAGGATCAAGGAACTGTAATTACAGCACAGAGCTAGTTATGAAAGCAGAGAAAAAGACCCAGAGGGAACTGAGTCCAGAAGAAAGGCCTCAGGCTTTTCACTCCTTGAGAGTTTGACATAATTTTCAGGCAGCATCTGATGTTTCTGTTTTATCCTTTGAAAACTGGGTGGGCTTTCAGCTGGCAGCAAAATACTCTAGCTGATGGTTGGCCCTAGAAAGTACTTTTCACTATCCAAGTGTTCAGCTAATAACTGGAGCAAGAATCAAAACTGCATTTTCTACGCTGAGCAGCTAAGCCAATGTGTGGAATCCTTGAGAGAGTCCAAGTCTCCTCAGCAGCCTGAAATCAGCCACATCCCTCATTAAAGTATGGTCTATCATTAGCTATACAATGAATGGGGAACTTCAGCAGAGAGCATACCTGCAAGGAGACAAGTGGAGGTGGATCTGACAACTTAAACCTGCTATTTCCTTTTGAGACAAGCAGTCTTTGTTGCAGATTAAGGCAATGTTTTGGTTTTTATTTTAAAACAGTGCTACAGGTATAGCCCACCGAGGACAAGAAAGTAGACATAACAGTCTCAAAGGGAAGAAATTCTAGTTTGCCAAGCACAAGAAAGTATAAACAGTTGATCACAGATATGCCAAGAATGAGTGAGAAAGAAACAATTTAGCCACAAGTATGGCAAACATACAGTGATGTGTTAACGTCAAAAAGAATGGATGAGAAAGAGTCCTATAAATCACATTTTGGTTCTTTAAGGCGTATTTGCATATTAAAAAACGTATATGCCTATTGTTACATTGATGAGGTTAAAGCAGCTATTCCTTCCCAAATCTACAGTCTTCCACCCCATAATGCACATTCCCAGTGAAGTTGAAATACAGTAACCAATTAGATATTGTAAATAAAAACATTTTTGATTTTGTTTTTTTAAACAGTTATATATAAATAACTTGCTTTCATTCAAGATGTGTTTGCTTTGCAGAGGATCTCTGGGCACCTAATTCTGTGCAGAATTAAAATAGAGACCTTTGTGTGAATTCTGACTGTGTGTGCTTATGGGCATGAACCCCAAGAGGGATAGTATGGGTAGATAGATAGCATTTACTGTCACATTGCCATTGTGTGTAAGGTCCTTATTTTAGCAGAAGTCCATAGGTTTTCTTAAAGGACAGCCTGAACTTTGTATGAAAGGAAGGCCAGGTTGGATGGGCCCCTGGGCAGCCTGAGCTGGTGGGTGGCAGTCCTGCCCACAGCAGGGGCTTGGAACTGGATGGGATTTGAGGTCCTTTCCAACCGAACCACTAGGTGATTCTTGGAAAACTGCTCACTCCACAGATACTAGTATAAAAAGAAACACCAACACCAGCAACAAAAACTATCCTCAAAGTAAGCTGTCTGTATTTTTGAGTCACCAGCTACTGAAACCACCATGGAAACAAAACAGACACCCAGCTTGCTTACACAGTCCCTCACTATGAAAGTGAAGAGGGAAACAAAAACAAAAACAAAAACAGTGCTTTTTACTCAGCCAAATGGTATGGGTGAAGTAGGCACAGCTGGCGGCAAGGGGAGAAGCTGCCCAGGGAGGGGGCTGTGGGAGGCAAGGGATGGAGCACAGACATGGCACTCACCTGCGTGCAGCAGAAGTAGCAGCAGCAGCCGCCAGCCCATGGGCAGAGCTCCTCAGTACCGGTACGATGCTGTGCGCTGGTGTTCAGCAGCCCAGTACTGCCAAGCAAATGGAGGTGTGGGTGTGTTCAGCAGCTCTCTGCTTCCAGGGTTTTTATGTATATACATCTGCCTGTGTACGCCTGCAAGAGAAGAACACTCCCTCCTTCGACTTCCCTCAGTCTCAGCCCAGTCCCAGACCTCCCCAAAGGGCTCCCTGCTGTGCTGCTGAGGGTGAGGGCTGCCTCTGTGTGTGTGCTACCGGCTTTGGGAGGGGCTGGCATCCCCGAGGCAGCCTCAGCATTAAGCTGTGTTCCTTCTCTAAGCTGTTTGCTTGCAGACCCTGGTTAACCTCTGAGTGGCTTTGGAAACGGGAAGCTTACCACTGCCCAGCCTGTGGCTTGGGCTTTTCTGCTGCAGTGTCCACCTGGCAAGGATTCTCCCTTTTTATAGATCATTCTTTCGGGGTGTATATATAATTTTAAATATATATATATATATTTAAGACTGATTATTTTTTACATTTAAAAAAGAAGAGACAAACTATAAACATCTAACAGAAAAATAATCCTGTTAGATGCAAACATCTAATTATAAACTGACCAACACAGCTAATTCTGGGCTACTCCACAGGGAAAAATACCCACTATTGCTGCACCTATTACTGCACCTGACCAATATAAACTAATTTCCTGAACACTCCCCAGTATGTGGGTCCCAGCCACAGCCAGTGGTCCCTGGAGCTGGCATATACTGAGTTTATGCCAGTTTCTGCAGGCAGCCCAGCTGCAGAGGTGGTGGCTGCAACAGGCTGCTCCACTGGGAGAGGGAGAGGAAGAGGAAGAGAAGAAGAAAGCTGTTGGCCTGTCTCTGATGCACCCCTTGATGGCATTCACTGTGGTAAAGCTGTATCTCCCTGCTTAATGATATGCCTCTAAATGTTTGCTTGCCAAACATTGGCATTTGAATCAAAGGTCAGTGTCAAGTGGCTTACTTGGGCTTCCTTTTTCTGAGCACAGCCTGGCTGCAGCTGCGATCTTTACTGGGCAAGTTTTCAGGACATGGTTATATACTGGGTGCCTATTGTGACACAGGGCACATGACACAACAGAGCTAAGCAAAGTAGGCTCAGCAATAGAGATACAGGGTATGGACTTCACCAGTCATGCAGTTGTTCTTCACTCAGAGCTCAGATGGGTGTGTACAATCCTACAGTGATTGTGAGCCTGAAGTCTCACCTGAAGGCCCACCACTACCTCTGCCATGGGCAATATGCTTGCACCAGGAAAGGGAGGAAAGACATGGGAGGACAGCACCCAACCACATGATCACGTGCAGCATCACAGTGCCCAAGAGTAGCCGTGCTACTTATCCTTCCTTCCTTGGGAATTCCCTCAAGTAATTAGACTGAAGTGGTAATTTGAAATCCTGGTTGAGCTGCTGCTGGCTAATATTTAACCTCGCTGTTAAATAAGGAAGGAGGATGTTAGAGGGTTGATGTCCTTACTACTAGGGCTTTATGGATGCAGACCATCAAAACAGGAAGTGCAAACAAGGCGAGAAGCTTTAAAGAACCACCTGGGGGCAGACGGAATGAGGCAGCCATTAGAGCAAATTCCAGTGGCGGGCACCTGAGAGGTCCCATCTTCAGTGGGGACAAAAGGAGAGGTATGGCAGATTACTTACTGGATTCTCAGGATTCCTAAAACAGGAGATGAACTAGAAACTGCAAAGTGCCTAAAGGACTGAGAAGAGTACAGATTGAATGTCGTATCTTGTCCTGGTATCTTGGGGCTCCTTTTCTATGTGGTCTGTTGATTGGCTTGCACTCTACCTCCAGTCTGCAACACAAAAGTTGACTTTCTAAGCAAGGAAATCAGTGACCAGGACAAGTAGTAGCCCACACTCACTTGTGAAAATAGTTGTGCACACCCAAAGAGGAGCTCCACTGAGCCTCTGGCAGGAAAATGAGCTCTGAGATAGACAGTAACCTGCTGCTTGACTCTGATGGACTGTCCATCACTGTAAGCAATCTGCAAAGACAATTTAAGTGCTGAAACCATCTACTCTATGGCTTGGATATATCTGAGTCATTTAGGTTTGAAACGTTTTTTTATTTCAAAGACTTCCTGAATTACAAACCTCATCAAAAAGGCATTATAATGTTCAGATCACAGTTTCATTCTGTTCTTCACCTTCTTGTATTCCCCTCCTCTGGAAATATTGTTTTCCCCCAGATTAGCAATAAACACAAAATAAAGAAATACAGACTCCTCTGATAGCCAAATGTATTTGCCATATCTGAAGAAGAGTTCTAGAGGGATGCCCAAATTTGAACCTAAAATGGAAAGCAGAATTTTTATTGGTATTGTTTCCTTCTGATTATTTCACATTGCAGACTGATCGAGTTTGTTATCTATCTGTGCAATTACTGATTGCTGTTGCCAAAGTTAATTACCATATTAATGAAGAGTATGAAATTAAGTGCTAATCATGGTCTCACTATGCTATGGTAAGCACAGTGGGATCATTGGGGCATTTTTATAATTGTTGAGGGAAAGTAAATGAATTCCCTTATTTCACTTCCTTCATGTGTGTTTTGTATGTTACCCTGCTTGAATCTTGCCAGTAACAGCAGGTAGCACATGTGGGTATTGGTTATCATCTTAACAAATTGAGCTATACAGTCAGGTCACCATTTTTCCAAAATTGTATATAGAATAAATTCACTATGAATTTCAGGTGATTTACTTGGGTTAATTAGTCTACACAATCTGAGGGCTATTGAAGTGAAATAGCTCTGTAGGTAGAAAACAGAATCCTATTGGTTTGCACCATCAAAGCACCTGGTCCTCCATTTCTTCTTGGGTGCAGGGATGAAACTATTACATGCTCTTGAGCTTCCTGGTATTAAAAACAATTATTAGAGAAAAGTCTTCAGATAAAGGGAAGAAAAAATTACAAGGACTACACAATATATAATGATATTTACCTGATGATTTTTGAGATGTATGTTGTTGTAGAAGCAAGGCTGCCGTTTATCCCATACAGGCTGTCCTTCAGATGAGATACCCAGCCATTTCTGTAGCTGTCAGCACCAATGGGAAGGTGAGGCCTCTGCAACACTGAGGTTTTTTCAATGCAATGTGTGTTAGCAATTCTGTCCTTCCAAAATATTGGTGTATAGGAGCATGACGGAAGGGACTCAAGGACAGAGAAAAACAGTTTGTGTAGTAGCATTTAGAAGATGAAACCAGCTGTAGAATGAAACAAGCTCTATATTACCTATTAAGAGGGAAAATAATAACTTCTAGGACTGCCATAAAGTTCGTGGTGGCAAGTTAAGCAGTAGAGTTAATATAGCAACATAGTTAACACTGTTGTCTAATATTTTTTCTTGAATGAAAGGTCTGCTTATGATTTATTGACAATACAGCCTAGTCTGACTTAGATGAGGACAGAGCACTATTACTGTTTCCAAGTTATAGCTGAGCCACAAAATAAATTTTACAGTGTCTACTGATCTGTGAGTGCCTGGTGTGCAGCACCTAAGGTTTCACTGCTGCAGTTCCCTGGGGTCTTAACTTCATGGGGATATCATCAAAAAGAGAAACCTGAGAAGTGCAGAAGGGAGAAATGCTGTAGGACATGCTAGCTCAGGGAAGAGAGACTCATGTCCTTCAGAAACTGTCAGGGTTTGGTGGACATTGCCTAACCTAGAGCAACAGGTTGCCAGGATATCAGAAATGCAGCATGCCCTAGCAATGTAGCTTATACTAGAAAATAATGGAAATAACAGAAATAATGGAATTCCTGAGTGATCCAGTCTCAGCCTGATATGTCAGTTGACCAAGTGAGAGAACAAAAACATGTAATGAGCATAATGGACATATCTGACATAAGCTTCAGGGTGAACTAGTGACAGTACAACAGATCAGCTGACAAAGAAAGAAAATAATGGAATATTTGGAATGGAATGCGAATAACAGAAATAACCTCCCGCGTGATTCAGCATCAGCCTGATATGTCCCTTGACAAAGGAAGAAAACAAAAATAAACAACTAACATAAGGAACGTAAGCTCCAGAGTAAACCAATGACAGACACTTCAGATGACAAAGTAAAAAAAAAAAAAAAAAAAAAAAGGAAATGAAATAACAGAAACAGGCTACAGAGAGAACCAGGCATTCCAGTGCTTTAATTGAAAAAGTAAGAAAATAATGGGAATGAAAAAGTGGAAGTAACAGAAATCATAGAATCTTTAAAATTGGAAGGGACTTCTGAAGGCCATTAAGTCCAACTCCCCTGTTATGAACATGGACAGCTAGATCAGGTTGCCCAGGGCCTGATCCAGCCTCACCTTGAAAGTCTCCAGGGACAGGACATCCACAACATCTTTGTGCAAACTGTTCCAGTCCTTGCCACCCTCACTGCAAAATACTTTTTCCTTATATCTAACCTAAATCTACACTCTTTGAGCTTGAAGCCATTTCCCCTCGTTCTATGACCACAGATCCTGGTAATGAATCTGTCCCCCTTCTTTCCTGTGGCTCCACTTTAGATACAGGAAAGCCGCTACCAGGTCACCTCAGAGACCTTTTTTCTCCAGGCTGAAGAGCAACAGATCTCCAAACCTGTCATCATAGGAGAAGATCATTTTTGATCCATTCCAAGATCATTTTTGATCCATTCCAAGATCATTTTTGTAGACGTTTCCTGAATATGCTCCAACAAGACTATGTCCCCTGGACTGAGAAAAATATATCAGGATGCAGTGTAAGAGGTGAGGCCATGCCAGCACGGAGAACAAGGGCAAGAAAACATCCATTAGACTGCTAGACATGCTGCATTTAAAGCACAACAGGATATGCATGGAAATAATGGAAACGGACTCTAGAGAAATGAAATGGAAGACAAGCAATTCAGATAACAGACTAAGAAATATAAACAAAACAAGGGAAATAACGGAAATTATAAAAATAGCCTCCAAATACAAGAAATGGCATTACCGCACTTCAGATGAAACACTAAGAAAAATAACAGAAATAACAAAAAGAACAGAAATAAAAGCAATAAAAGAAATAATGGAAACAGCCCCCAGAGAGAAAGGATGGCAGTACAGAAACACAGAAGATAGAATGAGGAAAAAACAAACAAACAAAAACAAACAAACAAAACCAACAACAACAAAAGAACAGAATTACCAGAAATAATGTAAATAATGAAAAGAGACTCTAGAAAGAAGGAATGACAGTCAGCAATCCAGATGACAAACTAAGAAAAATAATGGAAATAATAGAAAAAGCCTCCACAGAAAAGGAAAAGTAGCCCATCACTTCAGATAAGAGATTAAGAAAAACAGCGGAAATAATAGAAATAACAGAAATAAAAAAAAAAATAACAGAAAGAAAAGAAATAACAGAAATAGCCTCCAGAGAGAAGAAACACAGTCCAGCACTTCAGATGACAGACTAAGAACAATAACAGAAATAATGGAAATAATGGAAATAACGGAGATAGCGTCTATTGAGCAGGAAACACAGTCCAGCACTTCAGGTGACGTGTTCATAAAAATAACAGAAATAACGGCAATAACGGAAATAATGGCAATAATGGAAATAGCAAAATTAACGGAAATAATGGACAGGACCCCCAGTGAGCAGGAAAGGCAGTCCAGAACATCAGGTGACAGACTAAGAACAATAACGGAAATAATGGAAATAACCTTCAGTGAGCAGGAAACACAGTCTAGTACTTCAGGTGACAGGTAAAGAAAAATAATGGAAATAACGGAAAAAGTCTCCAGTGAGCAGGAAAGGTAGCCCAGCACATCAGTTGATGTGTTCATAAACATAACAGAAATAATCGAAATAACGGCAAAAACAGAAAAAAGAGAAATAACAAAATTAACAGAAATAGGAGCCACAGTGAGCAGGAAAGGTAGTTCAGAACATCAGCTGACAGACTAAGAACAATAACAGAAAAATGGAAATAATGGAAATAACGCAAATAATGCAAATAACGCAAATAACGCAAATAATGCAAATAACAGAAATAGCCTCCATTGAGCAGGAAACACGGTCCAGAACATCAGGTGACAGACAAGGAACAATAACAAAAATGAGGGAAATGATGGAAATAGCATAAATAGCCTCCACTGAGGAGGAAACACAGTTCAGCACTTCAGGTGACTGGTTCAGGGAAAAAAAAAAAAAAAAAAAAAAAAAAAAAAAAGGAAGTAACGGAAGTAACGGACATAATGGAAATAACTGAAATATGGGAAATAACAATAATAACAGAAATAACAGAAATTACGGAAATAATGGAAATAATGGTAATAATCTCTAGTGTGCAGGAAACACAGTCCGGCACTTCAGGTGACCGGTTAAGAAAAATAACAAAAATAACAAGATAAAGGAAATAATGGAAATAATGGAAATAACCTCCAGTGAGCAGGAAGGTCAGCCCAGTACTTCAGGTGACCCGTGGGAAAAATAACAGAAATAACGAATATAATGGAAAAAAAACAGAAATAACGGAAATAAAAGAAATAACAGAAATAACAGACTTAACAGAATTAAGAGAATTAACAGAAATAGCCTCCATTGAGCAGGAAACGCAGTCCAGAACTTCAGGTTACCGGTTAAGAAAAATAACGGAAATAACGGAAAAAACATAAATAACAGAAAAAACCTCCAGTGAGCAGAAAAGGTAGTTCAGCACATAAGGCGACATTCTTAGAAAAATAACGGAAATAACAGAAGTAACAGAAATAACATCCAGTGAGCAGGAAACACAATCCAGCACTTCAGACGACAGAGTAAGAAAAATAACGAAAATAACTGCAATAATGGATATAACGGAAATAACCTCCAGTGAGCCGGAAACACAGTCGAGCACGTCAGATGACCAGCTAAGAAAAATAGTGGAAATAACAGAAAAAAAGAAATATTGGAAATAAGAGAAATGGACTCCAGTGAGCAAGAGACACAGTCCAGCACATCAGGTGACAGAAGAAGAACAGTAACAGAAATAACAGAAATAACGGAACTAATGGAAATAAGCACCAGTGAGCAGGAAATGCAGTCCAGCACATCAGATGACAAAGAACAATAACAGAAATAATGGAAATAACCTCCAGTGAGCAGGAAACACAATCCACCACTTCAGATAACTGAATAAGAACAGTAACAGAAATAACAGAAATTAAGGAAATAAAGGAAGTAAGGGAAATAAGGGAAATAAGGGAAATAGGGGAAATAACCTCCAGTGAGCAGGAAACACAATCCAGCACTTCAGATGACAGAATAAGAAAAATGATGGAAATAACAAAAATAACAGAAATAACTGAAATAACCTCCTGTGAGCAAGAAGCAGAGTCCGGCACATCAGATGACATGGTAAGAAAAATAAGAGAAAAAATGGAAATAATGGAAATGGAGCCCAGTGAGCAGGAAACAAAACCCACCACTTCAGATGACAGAATAAGAACAATAACAGAAATAATGGAAATAAAGAAAGTAAGGGAAAGGAGGGAAAGAAGGGGAATAACCTCCAGTGAACAGGAATCACAATCCAGCACAATCACAGACAGAATAAGAACAATTAAGGAAATAATGAAAATAACAGAAGTAGACTCCAGTGTTCAAGAAACAAAGTACAGCACTTCAGATGACAGGCTAAGAACAATAACAGAAATAAAGGAAAAAAAGGAAATAATGGAATTAACCTCCAGTGAGGAGGAAACACAGTCCAGTACTTCACATGGCAGACTAAGAAGAATAATGGAAATAAAGGAAATGATGGAAATAATGGAAATAATGGAAATAACCTCCAGTGAGCAGTAAACACAGTGTAGTACTTCAGGTGAGTGGTAAATAAAAATAATGGAACAAAAAAAGGAAATAACAGAAATAACGGAAATGGATTCCAGTGAGCAAGAAAAACAGTACAGCACTTCACATGACAGAGTAGGAGAAATACCGGAAATAACAAATAGACTCCAATGAGCAGTAAACACACTTCAGCACATCAGGTGACAGACTGAGAAAAAGAATGGAAATAACGGAAATAACTGAAATAAAGGAAATAATCTCCAGTGAGCAAGAAGCATAGTCCAACACATCAGTTGACAGACTAAGAAAGATAACGAAAATAACACAAATAACCACCAGTGAGCAGGAAACACAGTCCAGCACATCAGGTGACAGAATAAGAACAATAAAGGAAATAACAGAAGTAATAGAAATAGACTCCAGGGAGCAGGAAACACAGTCCAGTACATCAGATATCCAGTTAAGAAAAATAACAGAAATTACAGAAATAACAGAAAGAATGGAAATAAATAACCTCCAGTGAGCAGGAAACACACTCCGACTATTCAGACAATAAACTAAGAACAATAATGGAAATAACGTAAATAATGGGAAAATATTCCAGTGTGAAGGAAACACAGTCCAATACATCAGGTTACAGACTAAGAAAAATAATGGAAATAAGGGAAATATCGGAAATAGAAACCAGAGAGCAGGAAACACAGTCGAGCACATCAGGTGACAGACTAAGAAAAAAATTGGAAATAATGGAAATAACTAACCTCCAGAGAGTAGGAAAAGCAGTCCAGTACTTCAGGCGACCAGCTAAGAAAAATAAAGGAAATAAGGGAAACAACGGAAACAACAGAAATAACGGAAATAACCTCCAGTGAACAGAAAACACAGTCCAGTACATCAGATGACTGGCTAAGAAAAATAACGGAAATAACTTAAATAAAGGAAATGAATAACCTCCACTGAGCCGGAAACACACTCCAGCACTTCACATGACAGAATAAGAACAATAACGGAAATAACAGAAATGAATAATCTCCAGTGAGCTGGAAACACACTCCAGCATTTCAGATGATAGACTAAGAACAATAACGGAAAGGACAGAAATGACAGAAATAAATAACCTCCAATGAGCAGGAAACGCAATCTAGCACATCAGGTGGCTGGCTAAGAAAAAGAATGGAAATAACGGAAATAGACACCAGTGAGCAGGAAATACAGTCCAGCACATCAGGTGACAGACTAAACAATAATGGAAAGGATAGAAAGGGCAGGAAGGATGGAAAGGACAGAAATAAATAACCTCCAGTGAGCAGGAAACGCAGTCCAGTACTTCAGGTGACTGGCCAAGAAAAATAACGGCAGTAACAGAAATAACAGAAATAGACACCAATGAGCAGGAAATGCAGTCCAGCACATCAGGCAACAGGCTAAGAAAAAGAATGGAAATAATGAAAATAAATAACCTCCAGTGAGCAGGAAACACACTCCAGCACTACAGATGACAAACTAAGAAGAATAACGGAAATAAATAACCTGCAACAAGCTGTAAGCACACTCCAGCACTTCAGAGGACAGACTGAGAAGAATAACGGAAATAATGGAAAAAATGGAAATAAATAACCTCCAGTGAACCGGAAATACACTCCAGCCGTCCAGATGACAGACTAAGAAGAATAACAGAAATAACGGAAATAAATGAAGTCCAGTGAGCTGGGAACACATTCCAGCAATATACATGACAAACTAAGATAAATAACGAAAACAACGGAAACAACGAAAACAGAACAGAACTTCCAGTGAGCAGGAAACACAGTCCAGTACATCAGGTTACAGTCTAATTAAAATAATGGAAAAAACAGAAATAACCGCCAGTGAGCAAGAAACACAGTCCAGCACATCAGGTGACAGACTAAGAAAAAGAATGGAAATAACAGAAATAACTAACCTCCAGTGAGCAGGAAACGCAGTCCAGTACTTCAGGTGACTGTATAAGAAAAATAACAAAACTAACTTAAATAATGGAAACGAATGAGTTCTACTGAGCTGGAAACACACTCCAGCACTTCAGATGGCAGACTAAGAACAATAACAAAAATAACGGAAATAACGAAAATGAATAACCTCCAGTGAGCCGGAAACAGACTTCTGCATTTCAGATGACAGAATAAGAACAATAATGGAAATAACAGAAATAGAAACCAGTGAGCAGGAAACACAGTCCAGCACATCAGGTGACAGACTAAGAAAAAGAATGGAAATAAGGGAAATAATGGAGATAACGGAAATAACTAACCTCCAGTGACCAAGAATTGCAGTCCAGTACATCAAGTGACAGACTGAGAAAAAAAATGGAAACAATGGAGATAACGTAAATAAATAACCTGCAGTGAGCCAGAAATACGCTGCAGCACTTCAGATGACAGACTAAAAACAATAAAGGAAATAATGGAAAGAACGGAAACAAAGGAAACAATGGAAATAATGAAAACAGATTCCAGTGAGCAGGAAACACACTCTGGTACTTCAGGTGACACACAAAGAAAAAGAAAGGAAATAAAGGAAATAAATAACCTCCATTGAGCAGGAAAGGCAGTCCAGTACTTCAGATGATAGACTAAGAACAAAAATGGAAATAACAGAAATAACTGCAATAACAGAAATAAATAACCTCCAGTGAGCCAGAAATGCTCTCTGGCACTTCAGATGACAGAATAAGAAGAATACCGGAAATAACAGAAATAAAAAAAAGTAGACTTCAATGAGCAGGAAACGCACTCCAGCACATCTGGTGACCGGCTAAAAAGAAGAACGGAACTAACGGAAATAAATATCCTCCAGTGAGTAGGAAATGCAGTCCAGTACATCAGGTGGCCGGCTAAGAAAAAAGACGGAACTAACTCAAATAATGGAAATGAGTAACCTCCACTGAGCCGGAAACACACTCCAGCACTTCAGATGGCAGACTAAGAACAATAACGGAAATAATGAAAATGATTAACCTCCAGTGAACCGGAAACAGACTCCTGCACTTCAGATGACAGAATAAGACAAATAACGGAAATAACAGAAATAACTGAAATGAATAACCTCCAGTGAGCCAGAAACACACTCCAGCATTTCAGATGACAGACTAAGAATGATAACGGAAAGGACGGAAATGACAGAAATAAATAACCTCCAATGAGCAGAAAATGCAATCCAGCACATCAGGTGACCGCCTAAGAAAAAAAACTGAAAAAACGGAAATAAGGGAAATAAATAACAAAAATAATGGAAATAACTAACCTCCAGTGAGCAGGAAATGCAGTCCAGTACTTCAGGCGACTGGCTAAGGAAAGCAATGGAAACAACAGAAATAATGGAAATAACCTCCAGTGAGCAGGAAACGCAATCTAGCACATCAGGTGGCTGGCTAAGAAAAAGAATGGAAATAACGGAAATAACTAACCTCCAGGGATCCGGAAACACACTCCAACACTTCAGATGACAGACAAAGAAAAAGAACATAAATAATGGAAATAAAGGAAATAATAGAAATAACGGAAATAGCCCCCAGTGAGCAGGAAACACATTCCAGTACATCAGGTGACCAGCTATGAAAAATAACAAAAAAATGGAAATAACGGAAAAAATGGAAATAACAGAAATAACAGAAATAAGAGAAATAACAGAAATAACAGAAATAATAGAAATAAATAACCTCTAGTGAGTAGAAAACGCAGACCAGTACTTCAGATGACCGGTAAGAAAAATAAGAGAAATAATGGAAATAACGGAAATAACTAACCTCCAAGGAACAAGAAACACACTCCAGCACTTCAGATGACAGACAAAGAACAAGAACGGAAATAATGGAAATAACCTCCAGTGAGCAGGAAACGCAGTCCAGTACTTCAGGTGACTGGTTAAGAAAAATAATGGAAAAAACATAAATAATGAAAATAGACTCCAGTGAACAGGAAACACAGTTGAGCACATCAGGTTACAGACAAAAAAAAATGGAAATAACGGAAATACCAGAAATGAATAAACTCCAGTGAGCAGGAAACGCAGTCCAGTGCTTCAGGTGATGGGCTAAGAAAAATATCTTAAATAATGGAAATAATGAAAATAAATAACTTCCAGTGAGCCAGAAACACACTTCAGCACTTCAGATGACAGACTAAGAACAATAGTGGAAATAACGGAAACGACGGAAACAACAGAAACAACAGAGACAACAGAAACAACAAATCTCCAGTGAGTCGGAAACACACTCCAGCACCTCCAATGACAGACTAAGAACAAGAATGGAAATAACGGAAATAACAGAAATAACCTCTAATAGGGAGGAAACGCAGTCCAGTACTTCAGCTGACCGGCTAAGAAAAATAACAGAAATAACGGAAATAACAGAAATGAATTACCCTCCAGGGAGCCGTAAACACACTCCAGCACTTCAGATGGCAGACTAAAAACAATAACAGAAATAACGGAAAAACCGGAAATAATGGAAACAGACTCCACTTAGCAGGAAACACAGTGCAGCACATTAGGAGACAGACAAAGAAAAAGAACAGAAATATTGGAAATAATGAAAATAACAGAAATAACACAAGTAGCAGAAATAACAGAAACAAGAGAAACAAGAGAAACAACTGACCTCCAGGGAGCCATAAACATACTCCAGCACTTCAGATGACAGACTAAGAACAAGAATGGAAATAACAACAACAACAACAACAACAACAAAAACAGAAACAGAAAGAATGGACAGAATGGAAAAAATGGAAAAAACCTCCATTAGTGAGGAAACACACTCCAGTACTTTAGTGACCGGCTAAGAAAAATAACGGAAATAACAGAAATAACATAAATGAATAACTGCCAGGGACCCGGAAACATACTCCAGCATTCCACATGAAAGAATGAGAGGAATAATGGAAAAAACGGAAATAACGGAAATAAATAACCTCCAGTTAGCAAAAAAAAAAAAAAAAAAAGAAAAATAAACAAACAAACAAACACAGTCCAATACTTCTGATAACCGGCTAAGAACAATAACAGTAATAACGGAAACAACACAAAGAACTGAAATAACATCCTGTCAGCTGGAATCACACTCCAGCAATTCAGATGACAGACTAAGAACAATAACGGAAATAATGGAAATAACCTCCATTGAGCTGGAAACACACTCCAGAATTTTAGATGACAGGCCAAGAAGAATAATGGAAAAACAGACATAATGGAAAAAGCAGAAAAAACCTCCAGTGAGATGGAAACACACTCCAGAATTTTAGCTGACAGACTAAGAAGCCTAATGGAGATAACGGACCTAACGGACATAACCTCTAGTGAGCTGGAAACACACTCCTGGAATTCAGATGATAGACAAAGAAGAATAACGGAAAAAATTGGAAAAAAAAAAAAAAAGAAAAAATGGAAAAAATGGAAATAACGGAAATAACCTCCAGTGAGTTAGAAACACACTCCAGAATTTTAGATGACAGCCTAAGAAGAATAACACAAATAACGGAAATAATTTCCAGCTAGCAGGAAATGCAGACCAGTACTTCCGGTGACCAGCTAAGAATAATAACGGAAATATCAGAAATAACAGAAATATATAACCTCCAGTTAGCAGGAAATGCAGTCCAGTATATCAGGTGACTGGCTAGGAAAAATAACGTAAATAACGTAAATAACCTCCAGTGAGCCGGAAACACACTCCAGCATTTCAGATGACAGAAAAGGAGGATAATGGAAATAACGGGTATAGTTGAGATAGAGGAAATAAGCTACAGTGAGCCGGAAACACACAACAGCAATTCAGATGACAGACTAAGACGAACAATGAAAATAAGAGAAATAACGGCAATAACAGAAGAAACCTCCAGTGAGCAGGAAACGCAGTCCAGTACTTCAGGTGACTGGCTAAGAAAAAAAATGGAAATAACAGAAATGAATAACCTCCAGTGAGCCAGAAACACATGCCAGAATTTTAGATGACAGACAATGGAGAATAATGGTAATAATGGAGAGAACGGAAAGAATGGAGAGAACGGAGATAACCTCCAATATCAGAAATAACGGAAATAAATAACCTCTAGCTAGCAGGAAACGCAGTCTGGTACTTCAGATGACCAGCTCTGTGAAAATAACAGAAATAAATTACGGAAATAAATTACGGAAATAACCTCCTGTGAGCCGGAAAAACACTCCAGAATTTTGGATGACAGACTAAAAAGTATAACGGAAATGATGGAAATAAATAACATCCATTTAGCAGGAAATGCAGTCCAGTACTTCAGGTGACTGCTTAAGAAAAGTAATGGAAATAATGGAAACAAACTCCAGTGAGACGGAAACACAGTCCAGAATTTTAGATGACAGACAAAAAAATAACGGAAAAAACTGAAATAACGGAAAGAACCTCCAGTGAGCAGGAAACTCAGTCCAGTACTTCAGGTGACCAGCTAGGAAAAATAACAGAAATAACAAACATGAATAACTTCCACTGAACAGGAAACCAGTCCAGCGTTTAAGGTGACAGAGTAAGAACAATAATGGAAATAATCTCCTCTGAGCCGGAAACACACTCCAGAATTTGAGATGATAGCCTAAGAAGAATAACACAAATAATGGATATAACAGAAATAACCTCCAGTGAGCTGGAAACGCACAACAGCAATTCAGATAACAGACTGAGAAAAATAACGGAAGTAATGAAAGTAACGGAAGTAACCTCCAGTGAGCAGGAAACACAGTCCAGAATTTCAGATGAAAAACTAAGAAGAATAACAGAAGTAACGGAAGTAACATCCAGTGAGCAGGAAACGCAGTCCAGTACTTCAGGTGACCGGCTAAGAAAAATAACGGAAATAGCAGACATGAATAACCTCTGGTGAGCCAGAAAAATAATCCAACGTTTCAGATGACCAAGTAAGAAGAATAACAGAAATAACTGAAATAACGGAAATAACAGATATAATGGAAATAAATACCCTTCAGTGAGCCGAAAACAAACTCCAGCGTATCAGAGGACAAACTAAGAAAAATAACAGAAATAACGGAAATAACATCTAGTGAGCTGGAAACACACTCCAGAATTTTAGATGACAGACGAAGAAGACTAATGGAAATAATGAAAATAACCTCCAGTGAGCAGGAAATACAGTCCAGTACTTCAAGTGACCAGCTAAGAAAAATAACGGAAATAGCAGACATGAATAACCTCCAGTGAGCCAAAAACACACTCCAGCAATTCAGATGACAGACTAAGAACAGTAACGGAAATAATGGCAATAAAGGAAATAACCACCAGTGAGGCAGAAACACACTTGAGCATTTCAGATGACAGTCTAAGAAGTACGGAAAAGAGGGAAAAGAGGGAAAAGATGGAAAAACCTCCAGTGAGATGGAAACACACTCCAGAATTTTAGAGGACAGACAAAGAAGAATAACGGAAATTATGGAAATGAGAGAAATGAGGGAAATGAGGAATCTGAGGGAAATGAGGGAAATGAGGGAAATAACCTCCTGTGGACCAGAAACACGCTCCAGAATTTTAGATGACAGAATGGGAAGAATAACAAAAGTAACAGAAGAATCAGAAATAACCACCAGTGATCCAGAAATGCATGTCCAGTACTTCAGGTGACTGGCTAAGAAAAATAACGAAAATAATGGAAATAACGGAAATAACCTCCAGTGAGTAGGAAACGCAGTGCAGTACATCAGGTGACTGGCTAAGAAAAATAACAGAAATAACAGAAATGAAAAACCTCCAGTGAGCCGGAAAAAAAATTCAGCATTTCAGATGACAGACTAAGAAGAATAAGGGCTATAACAGATATAATGGAAATAACCTCCAGGGTGCTGGAAACACACTCCAGCAATTCAGAAGAATAACGGAAGTAACGGAAGTAATGGAGAAAACAGAAATACTGGAAATAACCTTCTGTGAACCAGAAAAATACTCAAGAATTTTAGGTGACAAACTAAGAAGAAAATCTGAAATTACGGAAATCAAAGAAATATCAAAAATATCGCAAATAACGCAAAAAAAGAAAGTAAGGCAAATAACGGAAATAAAGAACTTGCACTTAACAGGAAACACAGTCCAGAATTTCAAGTGAACGATTAAGGAAAATAACAGAAATAACAAAAATAACAGAAATGACATCCAGTGAGCCGAATACACACTCCAGCATTTTAGATGACAAACTAAGAACAGTAATGGAAAAAATAGAAATAACAGCAATAACAGAAATAACTGAAATAACACCCAGTGATCCAGAAGCACACTCCAGAATTTTAGATGACAGACTAAGAAGAATATGGAAAATAATGGAAATATTGGAAATAAAGTAAATAATGGAAATATCCTCCAGTGAGCCAGAAACACACCCCAGAATTACAGATGACAGTGTAAGAATCATGGAAATAATGGAAAAAATGAATAAAATGGAAAAAACAGAAAAAACCTCCAGTGAGCTGGATACACACAACAGCAATTCAATGAGACGAACAACAACAAAGACGAACAAGGAAAATAACAGAAATAACGGCAATAACAGAAATAACCTCCAGTGAGCAGGAAACGCAGTCCAGTACTTCCGGTGACTGGCTAAGAAAAAAAAAAACAAAAATAACGAAAATGAATAACCTCCAGTGAGCCGGAAAACCAATCTGGAGTTTCAGATGACAGACTAAGAAAAATAACGGAAATAATGGAAATAAAGAAAATAACGGATATAATGGAAATAAAAAAATGAAATAATAACGGAAATAAAAACGGAAATAACAACAGAAATAACCTCCAGAGAGACAGAAATATACTGCAGAAATTTAGGTGACAGGCCAAGAAGAATAACAGAAATAACGAAAATAGCGGAAAAAACCTCCAGAGAGATAAAAACGTACTGCAGAAACATAGATGACAGGCCAAGATGAATAACGAAAATAATAACTAAAATAATAAAGGAAATAATAACGGAAATATAACGGAAAAATTACGGAAATAACCTCCAGAGAGACAAAAACATGCTGCAGAAACTTATATGACAGGCCAAGAAGAATTACGGAAAGAATAATGGAAATAACGAAAATAATGGAAGTAAAGGAAAAAACCTCCAGAGAGACAGGAACATACTACAGAATCTTAGATGACAGGCCAAGAAGAATAACAGAAATAACGACATTAATGAAATAATAACTGAAATAAAAACAGAAAAAATAACTAAAGTAACGGAAACAATACCAAAAATAACAGAAAATAATAATGGAAATAAAGGAAAAAAAATAACGAAAATCAAAACAGAAAAAGTAAAAAACAATGGAAAAAAATAATGGAAAAATAACAGGAATAATAACGGAAATAATAACTAAAAAAAAAAAAAAAAAAAACGGAAAATTAATAGAAAAATAACGGAAATAACCACCAGAGAGAAAGAAACATACTGCAGAAAAAAGACGAGAGGCCAAGAAGAATAACGGAAATAACAAAGATAATGATGAAAATAATAATAAAAAAAAATGGAAATAATGGAAACAACAGAAATAACGGAAATAACCTATAGAGACAGAAACATAGAGCAGAAACTTAGATGACAGGCCAAGAAGTAAAACAGAAAGAATAACGGAAATAATAATGGAAATAATAACAGAAACAACGGAAACAACCACCAGAGAGACAGAAACATACTGCAGAATCTTAGATGACAGGCCAAGAAGAATAACAGAAATAACGGAAATAGTTACGGAAATAATTGCGGAAATCTTAACAAAAATAAAATGAAAAAATAATAACAGAAATAATGGAAATAATAATGGAAATAAAAGAAAAAAATCATAACAAAAATAATAACGAAAAAATAACTGTAAAAATAAATAAAAAAATAACGGAAAAAATAACGGAAATAATAACAGAAATAATAAATGAAATAAGGGAAATAACTGAAATACCCTCCAGAGAGACAGAAACATACTGCAGAAACTTACATGACAGGTTAAGAAAAATTACAGAACTTATGGAAATAACGGAAATAACCTCCAGAGAGAGAGGAACATACTGCAGAAACATAGATGACAAGCCAGGAAGAATAACGGAAATAACTGAAATAGTAACGGAAATAATAGAGGAAATCATAAAGTAAATAAAGAAAAAAATAATAACAGAAATAATGGAAATAATAAAGAGAAAAAAAACGAAAAAATCTTAATAAAAATAATAACAGAAAAATATAATGGTAAAAATAACAGAAAAAATTACAGAAATAATTACGGAAATAATAACAGAAATAACTGAAAAAACGGTAACAAATACAGGAGGGACAGAAACATACTGCAGAAACTTAGATGACTGGTGAAGAAGAATAAGGGAAAGAATGGAAAGAATGGAAACAACGGAAACAACCTCCAGAGAGACAGAAACATACTGCAGAAAATTAGATGACAGGTCAAGAAGAACAACGGAAATAACGGAAATAACGGAAAAATCGGAAATAACCTGCAGAGAGACAGAAACATACAGCAGAAACTTAGATGACAGGCCAAGAAGAATAACAAAAACAATGGAAATAATGGAAACATTGGAAACAACGGAAACAACTGCCAGAAACACAGAAACATACAGCAGAAAGTTAGATGATCGTCCAAAAAGAAGAAATGAAATAACAGAAAAAATAATGGAAAAATAACGGAAAAATACTGTATAATCTTAGATGACAGGCCAAGAAGAATAACGGAAACAACGGAAAAACCGGAAAGAACGGAAACAACCTCCAGAGAGACAGAAACATACTGCAGAAACTTAGATGACAGGCCAAGAAGTACAACAGAAATAACGGAAACAACAGAAATAACCTCCAGAGAGACAGAAACATACTGAGGAAACTTAGATGACAGGCCAAGAAGAATAACGGAAAGAATAACAGAAATAATAACGGAAATAATAATGGAAATAACAGAAATAACCTCCAGAGAGGGAGAAAAAGACTGCAGAAACTTAGATGACAGGCCAAGAAGAACAACGGAAATAACAGAAATAATGGAAAGAACGGAAACAACGGAAACAAAAAAACAACCTCCAGAGAGACAGAAACAAAATGCAGAAACTTAGATGACAGGCCAAGAAGAATCACAGAAATACTGGAAATAATGGAAATATCAGAAATAACCACCAGACAGACAGAAACATACCGCAGAAACTTAGAAAAAGGCCAAGAAGAATAACGGAAATAATAACAGAAATATCGGAAATAACGGAAATAAAGAACGGAAATAACGGAAATAAATAACGGAAATAATGGAAATAAATAACGGAAATAACGTAAATAACCTCCAGAGAGACAGAAACAGACTGCAGAAACTTAGATGACAGGCCAAGAAGAACAACGGAAATAAATGAACTAAATAACGGAACTAAATAACGGAACTTAATAACGGAAGGAACGGAAATAAATGACGAAACTAACAGAAAGAAATAAAGGAACCAACCGAAATAAATAAAGGAACTAAGAGAAATAAATAACGGAACTAACGGAAATAAATTCTGGAAATAACGGAAATAAATAACGGAACTAACAGAACTAACAAAACTAACCACCAGAGAGACAGAAACATACTGCAGAAACTTAGATGACAGGCCAAGAAGAACAACGGAAATAACAGAAATAAATGAAATAACGGAAATAACCTCCAGAGAGACAGAAACATAATGCAGAAACTTAGATGACAGGCCAAGAAAAATTGCATAAAGAACGGAAATAACAGACATAACGGAAATAACCTGCAGAGAGACAGAAACATACTGCAGAAACTTAGATGAGAGGCCAAGAAGAAATACGGAAATAACGGAAAAAGCGGAAATAACGGAAATAATGGAAACAATGGAAATAACCTCCAGAGAGACAGAAACATACGGCAGAAACTTAGATGACAGGCCAAGGAGAATAACGGAAATAATAACAAAAATATCAAAACTAATAGAAATAAATAACGGAAATAACAGAAATAAATAACGGAACTAACGGAACTAACCTCCAGAGAGACAGAAACAGACTGCAGAAATTTAGATGACAGGCCAAGAAGAACAATGGAAATAATGGAACTAAATAATGGAACTAAATAACGGAAGTAACGGAAATAAATGACGAAACTAACAGAATGAAATTACGGAACCAACCGAAATAAATAAAGGAACTAAGGGAAATAAATAACGGAACTAACAGAATGAAATTACGGAACCAACCGAAATAAATAAAGGAACTAAGGGAAATAAATAATGGAACTAACAGAAACAAATTCTGGAAATAATGAAAATAAATAAAGGAACTAACAGAACTAATGAAACTAACCACCAGGGGACAGAAACATACGGCAGAAACTTAGATGACAGGCCAAGAAGAATAAAGGAAATAACGGAAAGAACGGAACTAACGAAACTAACCACCAGAGAGACAGAAACATACTGCAGAACCTTTGATGACAGGCCAAGAAGAACAAGGGAAATAATGGAAAGAACGGTAATAACGGAAATAACGGAAATAACGGAAATAACCTCCAGAGAGACAGAAACAGACTGCAGAAAAATAGATGACAGGCCAAGAAGAACAACGGAAATAACAGAAATAACGGAAATAATGGAAATAACGGAAATAACCTCCAGAGAGACAGAAACAGACTGCAGAAACTGAGATGACAGGCCAAGAAGAACTACAGAAATAACGGAAATAAATAACTGAAATAACATAAATAAATAATGGAAAAAACGGAAATAAATAACGGGAATAACTAAAGTAAATTACGGAAATTACTGAATTAATAATGGAAATAATAACGGAAACAAACTCCAGAGAGACAGAAACATACATCTGAAACTTAGATGACAGGCCAAGAAGAACAATGGAAAAAACAGAAATAGCAGAAACAACAGAAATAAGGGAAATAAAGAAAATAAGGTAAATAACGGAAATAAGGGAAATAACGGAAAAAAGGGAAATGAGGGAAATAACAGAATAAGTGAAATAAGGGAAAAAATACGGGAAATAAGGGAAATAATAAGGGAAATAATAAGGGAAATTATAAGGGAAAGAAAGGAAATAAACTCCAGAGAGAAAGAAACATACTTCAGAAACTTAGATGACAGTCCAAGAACAACGGAAAAAACGGAATTAAATAACGGAACTAAATAAGGGAACTAAAAGACGAAAGTAATGGAAATAAATAACGGAACTAACGGAAATAAATTCCAGAACTAACGGAAATAAATAACGGATCTAACGGAACAAAAGGAACTAATAACCAGCAAGACAGAAACTTACAGCAGAAACTTAGATGACAGGCCAAGAAGAACAACGGAAATAACGGAAATAATTACGGAAATAACGAAAATACAGAAATAACCAAAATAACGAAAATAATGGAAAAAACCTCCAGAGAGACAGAAATATACAGCAGAAACTTAGATGACAGGCCAAGAAGAATAAAGGAAATAACTGAAATAACGGAAATAATGGAAATAACGGAAATAACCTCCAGATATACAGAAACATACAGCAGAAACTTAGATGACAGGCCAAGAAGAATAAAGGAAATAACTGAAATAACGGAAATAATGGAAATAACGGAAATAACCTCCAGAGAGAAAGAAACATACTGCAGAAACTTAGATGACAGGCCAAGAAAAGTAAAGAAAATAACTGAAATAACGGAAATAATGGAAATAACGGAAATAACCTCCAGAGAGAAAGAAACATACAGCAGAAACTTAGATGACAGTCCAAGAAAAGTAAAGAAAATAACTGAAAAAATGGAAATAACGGAAATAACGGAAATAACGGAAATAACCTCCAGAGAGACAGAAACATACTGCAGAAACTTAGATGACAGGCAAGAAGAATAACGGAAAGAATAACGAAAATAATAAAGGAAATAAATTACAGAAATAATGGAAATAAACAACGAAACTCACGGAACTAACGGAACTAACCACCAGAGACACAGAAATATTCTGCAGAAACTTAGATGACAGACCAAGGAAAATAAAGGAAATAACGGAAATAACGAAAATAACCTCCAGAGAGAAAGAAACATACTGCAGAAACTTCGATGACAGGCCAAGAAGTGTAACGGAAATAACAGAAAAAAATGGGAAAAAAAAAGAAAAAACGGAAACAACAACAACAACAACAAGAAAAAAAAATAATGATGGAAATAATAAAGGAAATAATAACGTAAATAACAACCAGAGAGACAAAAACATATTGCAGAAACTTAGATGACAGGCCAAGAAGAACAATGGAAATAACAGAAATAATTACGGAAATAACGGAATTAGTAACGGAAATAACAGAAATAACAAGGGAAGTAAACTCCCAACAGACAGAAACATACTGCAGAAACTTAGATAACAGGCCAAGAAGAACAACAGAAATAACGGAAACAACCTCCAGAGAGACAGAAACATACAGCACAAAGTTAGATGACAGGCCAAGAAGAACAACGGAAATAACAGACACAATGGAAACAACGGAAACAACCTGCAGAGAGACATAAAAATACTGCAGAAACTTAGATGACAGGCCAAGAAGAACAATGGAAATAAAAGAAATAACGGAAATAACGGAAACAGCCTCCATAGAGACAGAAACATACAGCAGAAATTTAGATGACAGGCCAAGAAGAACAACAAAAATAACAGAAATAATGGAAATAACGGAAATAAACTGCAGAGAGAAAGAAAGAAACATACAGCAGAAAGTTAGATGACAGGCCAAGAAGAACAATGGAAATAACAGAAATAACGGAAAGAACGGAAACAACGGAAACAACGGAAATAACCTCCAGAGAGACAGAAACATACAGCAGGAAGTTAGATGACAGCCCAAGAAGAACAACGGAAATAAACTGCAGAGAGAAAGAAACATAAAGCAGAAACTTAGATGACAGGACAAGAAGAACAAGGGAAATAATGGAAAGAATGGTAATAACGGAACTAACGGAACTAACCACCAGAGAGACAGAAACAGACTGCAGAAAAATAGATGACAGGCCAAGAAGAACAACGGAAAGAATAACGGGAATAATAACGGGAATAAATTACAGAACTAATGGAAATAAACAACGGAACGCACAAGATTAACGGAACCAAACACCAAAGAAACAGAAACATACTGCAGAAACTTTGATGACAGGCCAAGAAGTGTAACGGAAATAACAGAAAAAAACGAAAAAAAAAAAAAGAAAAAACGGAAACAACAACAAAAATAACAACAACAAAAAAACCCGGAAATAATAATGGAAATAATAACAGAAATAATAACGTAAATAACAACCAGGGAGACAAAAACATATTGCAGAAACTTAGATGACAGGCCAAGAAGAACAGTGGAAATAACAGAAATAATTACGGAAATAACGGAATTAATAACGGAAATAACAGAAATAATAACGGAAGTAAACTCCCGAAAGACAGAAACATACAGCAGAAACTTAGATGACAGGCCAAGAAGAATAAAGGAAATAACTGAAATAACGGAAATAATGGAAATAAAGGAAATAACCTCCAGAGAGAAAGAAACATACAGCAGAAACTTAGATGACAGGCCAAGAAAAGTAAAGAAAATAACTGAAATAACGGAAATAATGGAAACAAGGGAAATAACCTCCAGAGAGACAGAAACATACAGCAGGAAGTTAGATGACAGACCAAGAAGAACAACGGAAATAACGGAAATAAATAACTGAAATAACATAAGTAAATAATGGAAATAACGGAAATAAATAACGGGAATAACTAAAATAAATAACAGAAATAACGGAAATAAATAATGGAAATAACGGAAATAACCTCCAGATATACAGAAACATACAGCAGAAAGTTAGATGACAGGCCAAGAAGAACAGCGGAAATAACGAACACCAAGGAAACAACGGAAACAACGGAAACAAACACCAGAGAGACAGAAATATACAGCAGAAACTTAGACGACAGGCCAAGAAGAACAACGGAAATAATAAAAATAATTACAAAAATAACAAAATTAATAATGGAAATTACGGAAATAATAACGGAAACAAACTCCCGAGAGAAAGAATCATACATCTGGAACTTACACGAGAGGCCAAGAAGAACAACGGAAATAACAAAAATAATTACAGAAATAACTGAATTAATAACCAAAATAACAGAAATAATAACGGAAACAAAGTCCAGGGAGACAGAAACATACATCTGAAACTTAGATGACAGGCCAGGAAGAACAACGGAAAAAACAGAAATAGCAGAAATAACGGAAATAACGGAAATAACATCCAGACAGACAGAAACATACTTCAGAAACTTAGATGACAAGGAAAGAACAATGGAAAAAACGGAAATAACTAAATAACGGAACTAAATAACGGAACAAAATAACGGAACTTAATAACCGAACTAAATAAGGGTACTAAGTAACTGAACTAACGGAAATAAATAACGGACCTGACAGAAATAAATAACGGAACTAACGGAAATAAATAACGGAACTAACAAAAATAAATTACGGAACTAATGGAAATAAACAACGGAAGTGACGGAACTAACGGAACTAACCACCAGAGAGACAGAAACATACTGCAGAAATTTAGATTACACCCAAGAAAAATAAAGGAAATAACGGAAATAACGAAAATAACAAAAATAACGGAAATAACTGAAATAATGGAAATAACAAGCAGAGAGACAGAAACATATTGCAGAAACTTAGATGACAGGCCAAGAAGAACAACGGAAATAACGGACAAAATGGAAACAAGGGAAACAACGGAAGCAACGGAAACAACCACCACAGAGACAGAAACATACAGCAGAAACTTAGATGACAGGCTAATAAGAACAACGGATACAACGGAAATAATTACAGAAATAACGGTATTAATAACGGAAATAACAGAAATAATAACGGAAGTAATCTCCCAAGAGACAGAAACATACAGCAGAAACTTAGATGACAGGCCAAGAAGAGCAACGGAAATAACAAAGATAATTACAGAAATAACGGAAATAATAACGGAAATAATAACGAAAAAAAATCCAGAGAGACGGAAACATTCATCTAAAACTTAGATGACAGGTCAAGAAGAACAACGGAAAAAACAGAAATAGCAGAAATAACGGAAATAACGGAAATAACATCCAGAGAGACAGAAACATACTTCAGAAACATAGATGACAAGCAAAGAACAATGGAAAAAACGGAAATAACTAAATAACGGAACTAAATAACGGAACAAAATAACGGAACTTAATAACCGAACTAAATAACGGTACTAAATAAAGGAACTAACGGAAAAAAATAACGGACTAACAGAAATAAATAACGGAACTAACGGAAATAAATATGGAACTAACGGAAATAAATAATGGAAACAACGGAACTAATGGAACTAACGGAACTAACCACCAGAGAGACAGAAACATACTGCAGAAACTTAGATGACAGGCCAAGAAGAGTAAAGGAAATAACAGAAAAAAATGGAAAAAAAAGAAAAAAAGAAAAAAGGGAAAAAACAACAAGAACAACAAAAAACGGATATAATAATGGAAATAATAATAGATATATTAACGGAAATAACAGACAAAATGGAAACAACAGAAATAACGGAAGCAACGGAAACAACCAGCAGAGAGACAGAAACATACTGCAGAAACTTAGATGACAAGCTAATAAGAACAACGGATATAACGGAAATAATTACAGACATAACGGTATTAATAACGCAAATAACAGAAATAATAATGGAAGTAAACTCCCAAGAGACAGAAACATACAGCAGAAACTTAGATGACAGGCCAAGAAGAGCAACGGAAATAACAAAGATAATTACAGAAATAACGGAAATAATAACGGAAATAATAACGAAAAAAAATCCAGAGAGACGGAAACATTCATCTAAAACTTAGATGACAGGTCAAGAAGAACAACGGAAAAAACAGAAATAGCAGAAATAACGGAAATAACGGAAATAACATCCAGAGAGACAGAAACATACTTCAGAAACATAGATGACAAGCAAAGAACAATGGAAAAAACGGAAATAACTAAATAACGGAACTAAATAACGGAACAAAATAACGGAACTTAATAACCGAACTAAATAACGGTACTAAATAAAGGAACTAACGGAAAAAAATAACGGACTAACAGAAATAAATAACGGAACTAACGGAAATAAATATGGAACTAACGGAAATAAATAATGGAAACAACGGAACTAATGGAACTAACGGAACTAACCACCAGAGAGACAGAAACATACTGCAGAAACTTAGATGACAGGCCAAGAAGAGTAAAGGAAATAACAGAAAAAAATGGAAAAAAAAGAAAAAAAGAAAAAAGGGAAAAAACAACAAGAACAACAAAAAACGGATATAATAATGGAAATAATAATAGATATATTAACGGAAATAACAGACAAAATGGAAACAACAGAAATAACGGAAGCAACGGAAACAACCACCAGAGAGACAGAAACATACTGCAGAAACTTAGATGACAAGCTAATAAGAACAACGGATATAACGGAAATAATTACAGACATAACGGTATTAATAACGCAAATAACAGAAATAATAATGGAAGTAAACTCCCAAGAGACAAAACATACATCAGAAACTTAGATGACAGGCCAAGACGAAAAACGGAAATAAAGGAAATAACCTCCAGAGAGACAGAAACATACAGCAGAAAATTACATGACAGGTCAAGAACAACAACGGAAATAAAGGAAATAACGGAAATAACGGAAATAACGGAAATAACCACCAGAGAGACAGAAACATACAGCAGAAACATAGATGACATGCCAAGAAAAATAAAGAAAATAATGGAAATAATAAAAATAACAAAAATAACGGAAATAACGGAAATAACCTCCAGAGAGACAGAAACATACTACAGAAACTTAGATGACAGGCCAAGAAGAACAACGGAAATAACAGAAAAAAAACGGAAAAAAAAAAAAAAAAAAGAAAAAATGGAAAACAACAAGAACAACAAAAACAAAATGGAAATAATAACAAAAATGGTAACGGAAATAACAACCAGAGAGACAGAAACATTTTGTAGAATCTTAGATGACAGGCCAAAAAGAGCAATGGAAATAAAGGAAATAACGGAAATTACGGAAATAACAGAAACAACCAGCCGAGAGACATAAACATACTGCAGAAACTTAGATGACAGGCCAAGAAGAACAACAGAAATAACAGAAATAATGGAAATAACAGAAATAAACTCCCAAGAGACAGAAACATACAGCAGAAACTTAGATGACAGGCCAAGAAGAACAACGGAAATAACAAAAATAATTATGGAAATAACTGAATTAATAACAGAAATTACAGAAATAATAACGGAAACAAACTCCAGAGAAACAGAAACATACATCTGAAATGTAGATGACAGGTCAAGAACAACGGAAGAAACAGAATTAACTAAATAACGGAACTAAATAACGGAACTAAATAACAGAACTAAATAAGGGTACTAAATAACGGGACTAACGGAAATAAATAACGGAACTAACAAAAATAAATTACGGAACTAACGGAAATATACAACGGAACTAACGGAACTAACGGAACTAACCACCAGAGAGACAGAAACAGAATGCAGAAACTTAGATGACAGGTCAGAAAGAGTAAAAAAAGGAACAGAAAAAAATGGAAAAAAAAAAAAACGGGAAAAAACAACAAGAACAACAAAAAACGGATATAATAATGGAAATAATAATGGAAATAATAACGGAAATAACAACCAGAGAGACAATAACATATTGCAGAAACGTAGATGACAGGCCAAGAAGAACAACGGAAATAACGGACAAAATGGAAACAACGGAAACAACGGAAGCAACGGAAACAACCACCACAGAGACAGAAACATACTGCAGAAACTTAGATGACAGGCTAATAAGAACAACGGATATTATGGAAATAATTACAGACATAACGGTATTAATAACGGAAATAACAGAAATAATAACGGAAGTAAACTCCCGAGAGACAGAAACATACAGCAGAAATTTAGATGACAGGCCAAGAAGAACAACGGAAATAACGGAAATAACGGAAATAAATAACTGAAATAACGGAAATAAATAACGGAAGTAACGGACATGACCTCCAGAGAGACCGAAACATACTGTAGAATCTTACATGACAGGCCAAGAGGAACAACGGAAAGAACGGACACAATGGAAACAATGGAAACAACCTGGAGAGAAACAGAAACATACTGCAGAAACTTAGATGACAGGCCAAGAACAATGGAAATAACGGAAAGAACGGAAATAACAGACAGAACGGAAATAACGGAAAGAACGGAAATAACAGAAGGAACGGAAATAACCTCCATAGAGGCAGAAACTTACTGCAGAAACTTAGATGACAGGCCAAGAAGAACAACAGAAATAACGGAAAGAACGGAAAGAACGGAAACAACGGAAATAACCTCCAGAGAGACAGACACTTACAGCAGAATCTTAGGTGAAAGGCCAAGAAGAACAACGGAAATAACGGAAATAAATAACTGAAATAACATAAATATTTAATGGAAATAACGGAAATAAACAACAAGAATAACTAAAATAAAGAACGGAAATAACGGAAATAAATAATGGAAATAACGGAAATAACCTCCAGAGAGACAGAAACTTACAGCAGAAGTTTAGATGACAGCCCAAGAGGAACAACGGAAATAACGGACACCAAGGAAACAATGGAAACAACGGAAACAAACTTCAGAGAGACATAAACATACAGTAGAAACTTAGATGACAGGCCAAGAAAAATGAAGGAAATAACGGATAGAGCGAAAATAACAAAAATAACGGAAATAACGGAAATAACGGAAATAACAACCAGAGAGACAGAAGCATATTGCAGAAACTTAGATGACAGGCCAAGAAGAACAATGGAATTAACAGACACAATGGAAACAAGGGAAACAACGGAAACAAACTCCAGAGAGACAGAAACATACAGCAGAAACTTAGATGACAGGCCAAGAAGAGCAACGGAAATAACAAAGATAATTACAGAAATAACTGAAATAATAACGGAAATAACGGAAATAATAACGGAAACAAACTCCAGAGAAACAGAAACATACATCTGAAACTTAGATGACAGGCCAAGAAGAACAACAGAAAAAACAGAAATAGCAGAAATAACGGAAATAACGGAAATAATATCCAGAGAGACAGAAACATACTTCAGTAACTTAGATGACAGGCCAAGAAGAACAACGGAAATAACAGAAAAAACAGAAATAACGGAAATAATAACGGAAATAACGGAAAAAACCTCCACAGAGACAGAAACGTACGGCAGAAAATTAGGTGTCAGGTCAAGAACAACAACGGAAATAACGGAAATGACAGAAATAATAACGGAAAGAATGGAAAGAACCTCCAGAGAGACAGAAACATATGGCAGAAAGTTACGTGACAGGTCAAGAACAAAATGGAAATAACAGAAAAAAACGAAATAACGGAAATAATAATGGAAATAACGGAAATAACGAAAATACAAACGGAAATAACGGAAATAATATCGGAAATAACGGAAAGAACCTTCAGAGAGACAGAAACATACGGCAGAAAACTAGGCGACAGGTCAAGAACAACAACAGAAATAATTAAAATAATGGAAATAACAGAAATAACAGAAATAAAAATGGATATAACGGAAATAATAATGAAAATAATGGAAATAATATCGGAAATAAAGGAAATAATGGATAAAACCTCCAGAGAGACAGAAACACACTGCAGAAAATTAGGTGACAGGTCAAGAACAACAATGGAAATAACGGAAATAACGGAAATAACGCAAATAATAACAGAAATAACGGAAATAACCTCCACAGAGACAAAAACATACGGCAGAAAATTAGGTGACTGGTCAAGAACAACAACGGAAAGAACGGAAAGAACGGAAAGAACAGTAATAAATTCCACAGTGACAGAAACATATGGCAGAAAATTCGATGACAAGTCAAGAAGAACAACAGAAATAACGGAAATAATGGAACAAACCTGCAGAGCGACAGAAACATACAGCAGAAAATTAGGTGACAGGTCAAGAACAACAACGGAAAGAACAAAAAGAACGGAAAAAAAGAAAAGAACCTTTACAGAGACACAAATATCGGAAAAAACAAAAATAACGGAAATAATGGAAATAACGGAAATAAACTACACAGAGACAGAAACATATGGCAGAAAATGTCGTGACAGGTCAAGAACAACAATGGAAATAACGGAAATAATGGAAATAATGGAAACAACGGAAATAACGGAAATAACGGAAATAACCTCCACAGAGACAGAAACATACGGCAGAAAATTAGGTGTCAGGTCAAGAACAAAAACGGAAATAACAGAAAATCCGAAATAACAGAAATCATAATGGAAATTACGGAAATCATAACGGAACTAACAGAAATCATAACGGAAATAACAGAAATAATAACGGAAATAAACTCCAGAGAGACAGAAACATACGGCAGAAAATTAGGTGACAGGGCAAAAACAACAACGGTAATCACGGAAATAAAGGAAATAACCTCCAGAGAGACAGAAACATACGGCAGAAAATTAGGTGACAGTCCAAAAACAACAACGGAAATAACGAAAATAACTGAAATAATGAAAATAACGGAAGTAAGGAAAATAACGGAAATAACAGAAATAAAGGAAATAACCTCCACAGAGACAGAAACATATGGCAGAAAAGTAGGTGACAGGTCAATAACAACAACGGAAATAACGGAAATAACAGAAATAACGGAAATAACCACCACAAAGTTGGAAACATGGCAGAAAATTAGGTGAAAGGCCAAGAACAACAACAAAAATACCGGAAAGAATGGAAATAACGGAAATAACAGAAATAACCTCCAGAGAGAAAGAAATACACAGCAGAAAATTACGTGACAGGTCAAGAACAACAACGGAAAGAACGGAAAGAACAAAAATAACGGAAATAACGGAAAGAACGGAAAGAACGGAAATAACCCCCAGAGAGATAGAAACATACGGCAGAAAGTTAGGTGACAGGTCAAGAACAAAAACGGAAATAACAGAAAAAAACGAAATAACGGAAATCATAACCTAAATAACGGAAATCATAACAGAAATAACGTACATCATAACGGAAAAAAAACGAAAATAAAGGAAATAACCTCCACAGAGACAGAACCATAAAGCAGAAAATTAGGTGACAGGCCAAGAACAAGATTGGAAATAACGGAAATATCAAAAATAACCGAAATAACCTCCAGAGAGACAGAAACATACGGCAGAAACGTAGGTGACAGGCCAAGAACAACAACGGAAATAACGAAAATAGCTGAAATAATAAAAATAACAGAAATAACAAAAATAAAAAAAATAACGGAAATAAAGGAAATAACCTCCACAGAGACAGAAAAATACGGCAGAAAATGAAGTGACAGGTCAAGAACAAGAACGGAAAGAACGAAAATAGCGGAAATAAAGTAAATAACAAAAATAACGGAATTAACCTCCAGAGAGAGAAACATACGGCAGAAAATTAGGTGACTGGTCAAGAAAACAAACGGAAAGAACGGAAAGAACAGTAATAACTTCCACAGAGACAGAAACATACGGCAGAAAATTCGATGACAGGTCAAGAAGAACAACAGAAATAACGGAAATAATCAAACAAACCTGCAGAGCGACAGAAACATACAGCAGAAAATTAGGTGACAGGTCAAGAACAACAACGGAAAGAACAAAAAGAACGGAAAAAAAGAAAAGAACCTTTACAGAGACACAAATATCGGAAAAAACAAAAATAACGGAAATAATGGAAATAACGGAAATAAACTACACAGAGACAGAAACATATGGCAGAAAATGTCGTGACAGGTCAAGAACAACAATGGAAATAACGGAAATAATGGAAATAATGGAAACAACGGAAATAACGGAAATAACGGAAATAACCTCCACAGAGACAGAAACATACGGCAGAAAATTAGGTGTCAGGTCAAGAACAAAAACGGAAATAACAGAAAATCCGAAATAACAGAAATCATAATGGAAATTACGGAAATCATAACGGAACTAACAGAAATCATAACGGAAATAACAGAAATAATAACGGAAATAAACTCCAGAGAGACAGAAACATACGGCAGAAAATTAGGTGACAGGGCAAAAACAACAACGGTAATCACGGAAATAAAGGAAATAACCTCCAGAGAGACAGAAACATACGGCAGAAAATTAGGTGACAGTCCAAAAACAACAACGGAAATAACGAAAATAACTGAAATAATGAAAATAACGGAAGTAAGGAAAATAACGGAAATAACAGAAATAAAGGAAATAACCTCCACAGAGACAGAAACATATGGCAGAAAAGTAGGTGACAGGTCAATAACAACAACGGAAATAACGGAAATAACAGAAATAACGGAAATAACCACCACAAAGTTGGAAACATGGCAGAAAATTAGGTGAAAGGCCAAGAACAACAACAAAAATACCGGAAAGAACGGAAATAACGGAAATAACAGAAATAACCTCCAGAGAGAAAGAAATACACAGCAGAAAATTACGTGACAGGTCAAGAACAACAACGGAAAGAACGGAAAGAACAAAAATAACGGAAATAACGGAAAGAACGGAAAGAACGGAAATAACCCCCAGAGAGATAGAAACATACGGCAGAAAGTTAGGTGACAGGTCAAGAACAAAAACGGAAATAACAGAAAAAAACGAAATAACGGAAATCATAACCTAAATAACGGAAATCATAACAGAAATAACGTACATCATAACGGAAAAAAAACGAAAATAAAGGAAATAACCTCCACAGAGACAGAACCATAAAGCAGAAAATTAGGTGACAGGCCAAGAACAAGATTGGAAATAACGGAAATATCAAAAATAACCGAAATAACCTCCAGAGAGACAGAAACATACGGCAGAAACGTAGGTGACAGGCCAAGAACAACAACGGAAATAACGAAAATAGCTGAAATAATAAAAATAACAGAAATAACAAAAATAAAAAAAATAACGGAAATAAAGGAAATAACCTCCACAGAGACAGAAAAATACGGCAGAAAATGAAGTGACAGGTCAAGAACAAGAACGGAAAGAACGAAAATAGCGGAAATAAAGTAAATAACAAAAATAACGGAATTAACCTCCAGAGAGAGAAACATACGGCAGAAAATTAGGTGACTGGTCAAGAAAACAAACGGAAAGAACGGAAAGAACAGTAATAACTTCCACAGAGACAGAAACATACGGCAGAAAATTCGATGACAGGTCAAGAAGAACAACAGAAATAACGGAAATAATCAAACAAACCTGCAGAGCGACAGAAACAGACAGCAGAAAATTAGGTGACAGGTCAAGAACAACAACGGAAAGAACAAAAAGAACGGAAAAAAAGAAAAGAACCTTTACAGAGACACAAATATCGGAAAAAACAAAAATAACGGAAATAATGGAAATAACGGAAATAAACTACACAGAGACAGAAACATATGGCAGAAAATGTCGTGACAGGTCAAGAACAACAATGGAAATAACGGAAATAATGGAAATAATGGAAACAACGGAAATAACGGAAATAACGGAAATAACCTCCACAGAGACAGAAACATACGGCAGAAAATTAGGTGTCAGGTCAAGAACAAAAATGGAAATAACAGAAAATCCGAAATAACAGAAATCATAACGGAAATTACGGAAATCATAACGGAACTAACAGAAATCATAACGGAAATAACAGAAATAATAACGGAAATAAACTCCAGAGAGACAGAAACATACGGCAGAAAATTAGGTGACAGGGAAAAAACAACAACGGTAATCACGGAAATAAAGGAAATAACCTCCAGAGAGACAGAAACATACGGCAGAAAATTAGGTGACAGTCCAAAAACAGCAACGGAAATAACGAAAATAACTGAAATAATGAAAATAACGGAAGTAAGGAAAATAACGGAAATAACAGAAATAAAGGAAATAACCTCCACAGAGACAGAAACATATGGCAGAAAAGTAGGTGACAGGTCAATAACAACAACGGAAATAACGGAAATAACAGAAATAACGGAAATAACCACCACAAAGTTGGAAACATATGGCAGAAAATTAGGTGAAAGGTCAAGAACAACAACAAAAATAACGGAAATAACGGAAATAACGGAAATAACCTCCAGAGAGACAGAAATACACAGCAGAAAGTTACGTGACAGGTCAAGAACAACAACGGAAAGAACAGAAAGAACAAAAATAACGGAAAGAACGGAAAGAACGGAAATAACCTCCAGAGAGACAGAAACATACGGCAGAAAGTTAGGTGACAGGTCAAGAACAAAACCGGAAATAACAGAAAAAAACGAAATAATGGAAATCATAACCTAAATAACGGAAATCATAACAGAAATAACGTACATCAGAACGGAAAAAACGAAAATAACGGAAATAACCTCCAGAGAGACAGAAACATACAGCAGTAAATTAGGTGACTGGTCAAAAACAACAACGGAAATAACAGAAAAAAACGAAATAATGGAAAAAATAAAGTAAATAGTAACGGAAATAACGGACATCATAACGGAAATAACGTAAATCATAACGGAAATAACATTCAGAGTGACAGAAAAATACAACAGAAAATTAGGTGACAGGCCAAAAACAACACTGGTAATAACGGAAATAAAGGAAATAACCTCCAGAGAGACAGAAATACAGAGCAGAAAATTACATGACAGGTCAAGAACATCAACGGAAAGAACGGTAAGAACAAAAATAACGGAAATAACGGAAATAACGGAAAGAACGGAAATAACCCCCAGAGAGATAGAAACATACGGCAGAAAGTTAGGTGACAGGTCAAGAACAAAAACGGAAATAACAGAAAAAAAACGAAATAACAGAAATCATAACCTAAATAACGGAAATCATAACAGAAATAACGTACATCATAACGGAAAAAAACGAAAATAAAGGAAATAACCTCCACAGAGACAGAACCATAAAGCAGAAAATTAGGTGACAGGCCAAGAACAAGATTGGAAATAACGGAAATATCAAAAATAACCGAAATAACCTCCAGAGAGACAGAAACATACCGTCATACATGACAGGTCAAGAACATCAACGGAAAGAACGGAAAGTACAAAAATAACGGAAATAACGGAAATAACCTCCAGAGAGACAGAAACATACGGCAGAAAGTTAGGTGACAGGTCAAGAATAAAAACGGAAATAACAGAAAAAAATGAAATAACAGAAATAATAACGGAAATAACGGAAATGATAACTGAAATATCAAACATCATAACGGAAATAACGAAAATAACGGAAATAACCTCCACAGAGACAGAAACATAAAGAACAAAATTAGGTGACAGGTCAAGAACAAGAACGGAAATAACAGAAAAAAACGAAATAATGGAAATAGTAACGGAAATAACGGAAATCATAACAGAAATAACGGAAATAATGAGAATAACGGAAATAACCTCCAGAGAGACAGAAACATACGGCAGAAAATTAAGAGACAGGTCCAGAACAACAACGGAAATAATAGAAAAAAACAAAATAACGGAAATCATAACGGAAATAATAACGGAAATAACGGGCATCATAATGGAAATAACGGAAATCAAAACGGAAATAACGGAAATAATAACGAAAATAATGAAAATAACGGAAATAACCACCAGAGAGTCGTAAACATACGGCAGAAAATTAGGTGACAGGCCAAGAACAACATTGGAAATAACGGAAATAACGGAAATAACGGAAATAACGGAAATAACTTCCAGAGAGACAGAAATGTACAGCAGAAAATTACGTGACAGCTCAAGAACAACAATGGAAATAACAGAAATAACGGAAATAATGGAAATACGGAAATAACGGAAATAACGGAAAGAACCTCCAGAGAGACAGAAACATACGGCAGAAAATAAGGTGACTGGTCAAGAACAACAACGGAAATAACAGAAAAAAAACGGAAATAACTAAAAAAATAAAGGAAATAATAACGGAAATAACAGACATCATAACGGAAATAACGTAAATCATAACGAAAATATCGAAAATAACAGAAATAACCTACAGAGAGACAGAAAAATACGGCAGAAAATTTGGTGACAGGCCAAGAACTACATTGAAAATAAAGGAAATAACGGAAATAATGGAAATAACGGAAATATTGGAAATAAACTCCAGAGAGACAGAGACATTCTGCAGAAAATGAAGTGACAGGTCAAGAACAACAACGGAAAGAACAGAGAGAACGGAAAGAACGGAAATATCCCAAATAACGGACATAAAGGAAATAATTTTCAGAGAGACAGAAATATCAGACAGAAAATTAGGAGACAGGTCAAGAACAACAACGGAAATAATAGAAAAAAACGAAATAACGGAAATCATAACGGAAATAATAATGGAAATAACGGATCATAACGGAAATAACAGAAATTATAACGGAAATAACGGAAATAATAACGGAAATAATGGAAATAACGGAAATAACCACCAGAGAGTCAGAAACATACGGCTGAAAATTAGGTGACAGACCAAGAACAACAACGGAAATAACGGAAATAACGGAAAAAACAGAAATAGCGGAAATAACCTCCAGAGAGACAGAAACGTACAGCAGAATATTAAGTGACAGGCCAAGAACAACAATGGAAATAACGGAAATAACGGAAATAATGGAAATAACGGAAATAAACTCCACAGAGACAGAAACATACTGCAGAAAATTAAGTGACAGGTCAAGAACAACAACGGAAATAACGAAAATATCGATCAGAATGGAAACAACAGAAATAACGGAAATAACGGAAATAACGGAAAAAACTTCCACAGGGACAGAAACATACGGCAGAAAATTAGGTGACAGGTCAAGAACAACAACGGAAATAACGGAAATATCGAACAGAACGGAAACAACAGAAATAACGGAAATAACTTTTAGAGAGACAGAAACATATGGCAGAAAATTTAGTGACAGGTCAAGAACAACAACGGAAATAACGGAAATTATGGAAAGAACAAAAATAACCTCCAGAGAGACAGAAACATACGGCAGAAAATTAGGTGACAGGTCAAGAACAACAACGGAAATAACGGAAAGAACGGAAAGAACGGAAAGAACGGAAATAAGGGAAATAACCTCCAGAGAGACAGAAACATATGGCGGAAAAGTAGGTGACAGGTCAAGAACAACAACGGAAAGAACATTAAGAACGGAAAGAACCTCCAGATAGACAGAAAAAGACGGCAAAAAATTAGGTGACAGGTCAAGAACAACAACGGAAATAACAGAAAAAAACGAAATAACGGAAATAATAACGAAAATAACAGTAATAATAACAGAAATAATAACGGAAATAACAGAAATAACAGAAATAATAACGGAAATAACGGAAATAATAACGGAAATAATAACGTAAATAATGGAAATAACGGAAACAACCTCCACAGAGACAGAAACATAGAGCAGAAAATGAAGTGACAAGTCAAGAACAACAACGGAAATAACGGAAAGAACGGAAATAATAACGGAAAGAACGGAAAGAACCACTAGAGAGACAGAAACTTACGGCAGAAAGTTAGGTGACAGGTCAAGAACAAAATGGAAATAACAGAAAAAAACGAAATAACGGAAATAATAATGGAAATAACGGAAATAACGAAAATACAAACGGAAATAACGGAAATAATAACGGAAATAACGGAAAGAACCTTCAGAGAGTCAGAAACATACGGCAGAAAACTAGGTGACAGGTCAAGAACAACAACAGAAATAATGGAAATAATGGAAATAACAGAAATAACGGAAATAAAAATGGATATAACGGAACTAATAACGGAAATAACGGAAATAATATCGGAAATAACGGAAATAACGGATAAAACCTCCAGAGAGACAGAAACCTACGGCAGAAAATTAGGTGACAAGTCAGGAACAAAAAGGGAAATAACAGAAAAAACCAGAATAACAGAAATAATAACGGAAATAATGGAAATAATGAAAATAATAACAGAAATAACGGAAAGAACCTCCAGAAAGACAGAAACATACGGCAGAAAATTAGGTGACAGGTCAAGAAGAACAACGGAAATAACAGAAAAAAACCAATTAACGGAAATAATAAAGGAAATAACAGAAATATCGGAAATAATAACGGAAATAATAACGGGGAAAATGGAAATAATAACGGAAATATCGGAAAGAACGGAAAGAACCTCCAGAGAGACAGAAACATGCAGCAGAAAATTAGGTTACAGGTCAAGAACAGCAACGGAAATAACAGAAAAAAACGAAATAATGGAAATAATAATGGAATTTAAACGGAAATAACGGAAATAATTACGAAAATAAAGGAAATAATGTCGGAAATAACGGAAATAATAACGGAAATAATAACGAAAATAACGGAAAGAATAAGGGAAAGAACGGAAATAAAAACGGAAAGAACGGAGAGAACCTCAGGAGAGACAGAAACATACAGCAGAAAATGAAGTGACAGGTCAAGAATAACAATGGAAATAATGGAAATAACAAAAATAATGGAAATAACGGAAATAACGGAAATAACCTCCACAGAGACAGAAACATACGGCATAAAATTACGTGACAGGTCAAGAACAACAACGGAAATAACGGAAAGAACGGAAAGAACCACCAGAGAGACAGAAACAGACGGCAGAAAACTAGGTGACAGGTCAAGAACAACAACAGAAATAATGGAATTAATGGAAATAACGGAAATAGCGGAAATAAAAATGGACATAACGGAAATAATAACGGAAATAACGGAAATAATAACAGAAATAACGGAAATAACGGAAATAACGGAAATAACTGAAATAATCTCCACAAAGTTGGAAACATACGGCAGAAAATTCCGTGAAAGGTCAAGAACAACAAAGGAAATAATAACGGAAAGATCGGAGAGAACCTCCGGAGAGACAGAAACAAACGGCAGAAAATTAGGTGACAGGTCAAGAACAACAACGGAAATAATGGAAATAATGGAAATAACGAAATAACGGAAAGAACGGAGAGAACCACCAGAGAGACAGAAACATAGGGCAGAAAATTAGGTGACAGGTCAAGAACAACAACGGAAATAACGGAAATAAAGGAAATAACGGAAATAACCTCCTTTGAGACAGAAACAAACATCAGAAAATTACGTGACAGGTCAAGAACAACATTGGAAACAACGGAAACAACAGAAACTACAAAAACAACGGAAACAAGGGAAACAACTGAAACAACAGAAACAACGGAACCAACGGAAACAACGGATAACAACGGAAAAACAGAAACAAGGGAAACAACCTCCACAGAGACAGAAACATATGGAAGAAAATTAGGTGACAGGTCAAGAACAACAACGGAAATAACGGGAACAAATGAAACAACAGAAACAAAGGAAATAACCTCCAGAGAGACAGAAACATACGGCAGAAAATTAGGTGACAGTTCAAAAACAACAACAGAAAGAACGGAAAGAACGGAAAGAACGGAAAGAACGGAAAGAACGGAAAGAACCTCCACAGAGACAGAAACATAGGGCATAAAATTAGGTGACAGTTCAAAAACAACAACAGAAAGAACGGAAAGAACGGAAAGAACGGAAAGAACGGAAAGAACGGAAAGAACCTCCACAGAGACAGAAACATAGGGCAGAAAATTAGGTGACAGTTCAAAAACAACAACGGAAAGAACGGAAAGAACGGAAAGAACGGAAAGAACAGAAAGAACAGAAAGAACAGAAAGAACAGAAAGAACAGAAAGAACGGAAAGAACCTCCACAGACACAGAAACATAGGGCAGAAAATTAGGTGACAGTTCAAAAACAACAACGGAAAGAATGGAAAGAACGGAACGAACGGAAAGAACGGAAAGAACCTCCACAGAGACAGAAACATAGGGCAGAAAATTAGGTGACATTTCAAAAACAACTACAGAAAGAACGGAAAGAACGGAAAGAACGGAAAGAACCTCCAGAGAGACAGAAACATACAGCAGAAAATTAGGAGACAGGTCAAGAACAACAAAGGAAATAATGGAAATAAAGGCAATAAAGGAAATAACGGAATAAAAAATGGATATAATGGAAAGTATAACGGAAATAACGGAAATAATATCGGAAATAATGGAAACAACGGATAAAACCTCCAAAGAGACAGAAACATACGGCAGAAAATTAGGTTACAGGTCAAGAAGATGAACGGAAATAATGGAAATAATGGAAATAACGGAAATAATAGAAAAAACGGAAATAACGGAAATAGCGGAAATAGCGGAAATAGCGGACATAACCTCCACAGAGACAGAAACATACGGCAGAAAATTAGGTGACAGGGCAAAAACAACAACGGAAATAACGGAAATAACGGATATAAAGGAAATAACAAAAAAAACGGAAATAGCGGAAATAACAGAAATAACGGAAAAAAACGAAATAACGGAAATAACGTCCACAGAAACAGAAACATACGGCAGAAAATTACGTGACAGGAAAAGATCAACAACGTAAATAACGGAAATAAAGGAAATAGTGGAAATAGTGTAAATAACGGAAATAACGGAAATAACCTCCACAGAGACAGAATCATACGGCAGAAAATTAGGTGACAGGTCAAAAATAACAACGGAAATAATGGAAATAACGGAAATAACGGAAATAACGGAAGTAACGGAAATAACGGAAATAACCTCCACAGAGACAGAAACTTACGGCAGAAAATTACGTGACAGGACAAGAACAAAAACGGAAATAACAGAAAAAAACAAAATAACGGAAATAATAATGGAAATAACGGAAATAACGAAAATAAATACGGAAATAACGGAAATAATAACGGAACCAAAGGAAAGAACCTTCAGAGAGATGGAAACATACGGCAGAAAATTAGGTGACAGGTCAAGAACAACAACAGAAATAATGGAAATAATGGAAATAATAACGGAAATAAAGGAAAGAACGGAAATAACGGAAATAACGGAGATAACCTTCAGAGAGACAGAAACATACGCCAGAAAATTAGGTGACAGGTCAATAACAAGAACAGAAACAACGGAAACAACAGAAACAACAAAAACAACGGAAACAACGGAAACAACTGAAACAACTGAAACAACGGAAACAACAGAAACAACAAAAACAACGGAAACAACGGAAACAACTGAAACAACTGAAACAACGGAAACAATGGAAACAACATTAAACAATGGAAACAACGGAAAGAACGGAAAAAACCTCCAGTGACACAAAAACATAGGGCAGAAAATTAAGTGACAGGTCAAGAACAACAACGAAAAGAACAGAAAAAAAAAAGAAATAACGGAAAAAATAACGGAAAAAATGGAAATAACAGAAATAATAACAGAAATAATAACGGAAAGAACGGAAATAATAACGGAAATAACGGAAATAATAACAGAATAACAAAAATAACAGAAGTAAAAACAGAAATAACGGAAATAACAAAAATAATAACAGAAAGAACGGCAAGAACCGCCAGAGAGACAGAAACATAAGGCAGAAAAATAGGTGACAGGTCAAGAACAACAACGGAAATAAATAAAAAAAACGAAATAATGGAAATAATAACGGAAATAATGGAAATAATATTGGAAATCATGGAAAGAATGGAAAGAACGGAAAGAACCTCCAGAGAGACAGAAACATACGGCAGAAAATCAGGCGACAGGTCAAGAACAAGAACAGAATTACAAGAAAAAAACGAAATAACGGAAATAATAACGGAAATAACAGAAAAAGCAACGGAAATAGTAACAGAAAAAAATAACGGTAATAATAACGGAAAGAATGGAAAGAACGGAAAGAACCTCCAGAGAGACAGAAACACACAGCAGAAAATTAGGTGACAGGTCAAGAACAACAACAGAAATAACGGAAACAACGGAAACAATTAAAACAACGGAAACAACGGAAATAACCTCCAGAGAGACAGAAACATATGGCAGAAAATTAGGTGACAGGTCTGGAAAAACAACGGAAATAACGGAAATAACGGAAATAACCTCCAGAGAGACAGAAACATACGGCAGAAAATTAAGTGACAGGTCAAGAACAACAACAAAAAGAACTGCAAAAAATGAAATAACGGACATAGAAAAAGAAATAATAACAGAAATAATGGAAATAATAACGGAAATAAAGAACGGAAAGAACCTCCAGAGAGACAGAAACATACGGCAGAAAATTACGTGACAGGTCAAGAACAACAACAGAAATAAAAGAAAAAAAGGAAATAACGGAAATAATAACGGAAAGAATGGAAATAACGGAAATAACCTCCGAAAGACAGAAACATACAGCAGAAAATTAGGTGACTGGCCAAGAACAACAACGGAAATAACAGAAAGAACAGAATTAACAGAAATAACGGAAGTAACGGAAATAACAAAAATAACGGAACTAACCTCCACAGAGAAAGAAACATGCAGCAGAAAATTTGGTAACAGGTCAAGAATAACAACGGAAAGAACGGAAAGAACGGAAATAACCTCCTCAGAGTCGGAAATATGCGGCAGAAAATTAGGTGACAGGTCAAGAAAAACAACGGAAAGAACGGAAAGAAAGGAAATAACGGAAATAACTGAAATAACAGAAAATAATGGAAATAACCTCCACAGAGAGAGAACCTTACGACAGAAAATTAGGTGACAGGTCAAGAAAAACAACGGAAAGAACGGAAAGAAAGGAAATAACGGAAATAACTGAAATAACAGAAAATAATGGAAATAACCTCCACAGAGAGAGAACCTTACGACAGAAAATTAGGTGACAGGTCAAGAACAACAACAAAAATAACGGAAATAACAGAAATAACGGAAATAACCTTTGAAAGACAGAAACATAAGGCAGAATACTAGGTGAGAGGTCAAGAACAACAACGGAAAGAACGGAAATAACGGAAAGAACCTCCAGAGAGACCGAAATATACGGCAAAAAATTAAATGACAGGACAAGAACAACAACAGAAATAACAGAAAAAACCAAAATAACGGAAATAATAACGGAAATAACAGAAGTAATAACGAAAATAACGGAAAAAATAACGGGAATATTAACAGAAAAAAAAATAACGGAAATAATAACAGACATAACGGATATAACGGAAATAACGGAAAAAAACTCCACAGAGACAGAAGCATACGACAGAAAATTAAGTGACAGGTCAAGAACAACAACGGAAATAACGGAAAGAACAGAAATAACGGAAATAACCTCCACGGAGACAGAAACTAACGGCAGAAAATTAGGAGACAGGTCAAGAACAACAACGGAAGTAACTGAAAAAACGTAAATAACGGAAATAACGGAAATAATCTCTACGGAGGCAGAATCATATGGCAAAAAATTAGGTTACAGGTAAAGAACAACAACAGAAATAACAGAAAAAACCCAAATAACAGAAATAATAAAGGAAATAACGAAAATAATAACGGAAATATCCTCCAGAGAGACAGAAACGTACGGTAGAAAATTACGTGACTGGTCAAAAACAACAATGGAAATAACGGAAATTATGTAAATTACGGAAAGAACCACCACAGAGACAGAAACATATGGCAGAAAATTAGGTGACAGGTCAAGAACAACAATGGAAATAACAGAAAATACCGAAAAAAACGGAAATAATAATGGAAATTACAGAAATTAAAACGGAAATAATGGAAAAAATAACGGAAATAACGGAAATAATAACGGAAATATTCCCCAGAGAGACCGAAACATACGGCAGAAAATTACTTCACAGGTCACGAACAAAAACAGAAATAACAGAAAAAAAAAAGGAAAAAACGAATATAACAGAAACAATGGAAATAACAAAAATAACCTCCAAAGAGACAGAAACATACGACAGAAAATTACGTGACAAGTTAAGAACAACAACGGAAATAACGGAAAGAACGGAAATAACGGAAAGAACGGAAATAACGGAAATAACGGAAAGAACGGAAATAACGGAAAAAACGGAAATAAAGGAAATAATGGAAAAAACCTCCACAGAGACAGAAACTTACGGCAGAAAATTAACTGACAGGTCAAGAACAACAACGGAAATAACATAAAAAACAAAAATAATGGAAACAACGGAAGTAACCGCCACCAAGACAGAAACATACAGCAGAAAATTAGGTGAAAGGTCAAGAACAACAACGAAAAAAACGGAAATAACGGAAAAAACAGAAAAAACAAAAAACAAAAACGGAAAAAAACGGAAAGAAAGGAAATAACGGAAATAATGGAAATAACCTCCACAGAGACAGAAACATACGGCAGAAAATTACCTGACAGGTCATGAACAACAACGGAAATAACAGAAATAGCAGAAATAACGGAAATAACCTCCACAGAGACAGAAACATACGGCAGAAAATTAGGTGACAGGTCAAGAACAACAACGGAAATAACGGAAATAGCGGAAATAACGGAAATAACGGCAATAATGGATAGAAACTCCACAGAGACAGAAAATTACGGCAGAAAATTAACTGACAGGTCATGAACGACAAGGGAAATAATGGAAATAACGGAAATAACGAAAATAACCTTTGAAGACAGAAACATACGGCAGAAACTTAGGTGACAGGTCAAGAACAACAACGGAAATAACAGAAAAAACGGAAATGACGGTAATAACGGAAATAACCTCCGAAAGACAGAAACATACGGCAGAAAATTAGGTGACAGGTTAAGAACAACAACGGAAAGAACGGAAATAACTAAAAAAACAGAAAAAACGTAAATAATAACGGAAATAAAGGAAATAATAACCCCCACAGAAACAGAAACACACGGAAATAATAATTAAGTGACACGTCTAGAACAACAACGGAAATAACGGAAATAACGGAAATAACCTCCACAAAGACAGAAACTTACGGCTGAAAATTAATTGACAGGTCAAGAACAACAACGGAAATAATGGAAATAACTAAAAAAACGGAAAAAATGAAAATAATAATGGAAATAACGGAAATAATAACCTCCACAGAGACAGAAACATACGGCAGAAAATTAAATGACAGGTCTAGAACAACTACGGAAATAACTGAAATAACGGAAAAAATAACGGAAATAACGGAAAAAACCTCGCCAGAGACAGGAACGTACGGCAGAAAATTAACTGACAGGTCAAGAACAACCACGGAAATAACGGAAATAACGGAAATAATGGAAATAACCTCCGAAAGACAAAAAAATACGGCAGAAAATTAGGTGACATGTCAAGAACAACAACGGAAAGAACGGAAAGAAAGGAAAGAACGTCCAGAGAGACAGAAAAATACGGCAAAAACTTATGTGACAGGTGAAGAAAAACAACGGAAATAAAAGAAAAAACGGAAATAACGGAAATAATAACGGAAATAACAGAAAAAATAATGGAAATAAAAACGGAAATAACGGAAATAACGGAAATAACCTCCACAGAGACAGAAACATATGGCAGAAAATTAGGTGACAGGTCAAAAACAACAACGGAAATAACGGTAGTAAAGGAAATAAAGGAAATATCCTCCGAAAGACAGAAACATACGGCAGAAAATTAGGTGACAGGTCAAGAACAACAACGGAAAGAACGGAAAGAACAGAAAGAACCTCCAGAGAGACAGAAACATACGGCAAAAAATTAAATGACAGGACAAGAACAACAACAGAAATAACAGAAAAAAACAAAATAACGGAAATAATAACGGAAATAACAGAAGTAATAACGGAAATAACGAAAAAAATAACGGGAATAATAACAGAAAAAAAATATCAGAAATAATAACAGACATAACGGATATAACGGAAATAGCGGAAATAAACTCCACAGAGACAGAAACATACGGCAGAAAATTAGGTGACAGATCAAGAAAAACAACGGAAATAACTGAAAGATCGGAAATAACGGAAATAACAGAAATAACAGAAATTACCTCCGAAGGACAGAAACATACAGCTGAAAATTAAATGACAGGTCAAGAATAACAACGGAAAGGACAGAAAAAACGGAAATAACCTCCAGAGAGACAGAAATATACGGCAAAAAATTAGGTGACAGGTCAAGAACAACAACGGAAATAATAGAAATAATGATAATAATGGAAAAAAACGGAAGGAACCTCCACCAAGACAGAAACATACAGCAGAAAATTAGGTGACTGGTCAAGAACAACAATGGAAATAACGGAAATGACGGTAGTAACGGAAATAACCTCCAAAAGACAGTAACATACGGCAGAAAATTAAGTGACAGGTCAAGAACAACAACGGAAATGACGGAAATAACAGAAATAACAGAAATAACCTTTGAAAGACAGAAACGTAAGGCAGAATACTAGGTGAGAGGTCAAGAACAACAACGGAAAGAACGGAAATAACGGAAAGAACCTCCAGAGAGACCGAAACATACGGCAAAAAATTAAATGACAGCACAAGAACAACAACAGAAATAACAGAAAAAACCAAAATAACGGAAATAATAATGGAAATAACAGAAGTAATAACGAAAATAACGGAAAAAATAACGGGAATAATAACAGAAAAAAAAATAACGGAAATAATAACAGACATAACGGATATAATGGAAATAACGGAAATAAACTCCACAGAGACAGAGACATATGGCAGAAAATTAAGTAACAAGTCAAGAACAACAACGGAAATAACGGAAATAACGGAAATAACGGAAATAACGGAAATATCGGAAATAACGGAAATAACCTCCACAGAGACAGAAACATACGGCAGAAAATTAGGTGGCAGGACAAGAACAACAACGGAAATAACAGAAAAAAATGAAATAACGGAAATAATAACGGAAATAACGGAAATAGTAACGGAAATATCCTCCAGAGAGACAGAAACGTACGGCAGAATATTACGTGACTGGCCAAAAACAACAACGGAAATTACGGAAATTACAGAAATTACGGAAATAACCTTCACAGAGGCAGAAACATACGACAGAAAATTAGGTGACAGGTCAAGAACGACAACGGAAATAACGGAAATAACCTCCACGGAGACAGAAACATACGGCAGAAAATTAACTGACATGTCAAGAACAACAACGGAAATAACGGAAATAACAGAAATAACGGAAATAACCTTCGAAAGACAGAAACATAAGGCAGAAAATTAGGTGACAAGTCAAGAACAACAACGGAAAGAACGGAAATACCGGAAAGAACCTCCAGAGAGAATGAAACATACGGCAGAAAATTAGGTGACAGGTCAAGAACAACAACGGAAATAATGGAAATAACGGAAATAATGGAAATAACGGAAATAACAGAAATAAACTCCGAAAGACAGAAACATACGGCAGAAAATTAGGTGACAGGTCAAGAACAACAACGGAAATAACGGAAATAAAAGAAATAACGGAAATAACGGAAATAATGGAAATAACCTCCACAGAGACAGAAACATACGGCAGAAAATTACCTGACAGGTCATGAACAACAACGGAAATAACAGAAATAACAGAAATAACGGTAATAACCTCCACAGAGACAGAAACATACGGCAGAAAATTAGGTGACAGGTCAAAAACAACGGAAATAACGGAAATAACGAAAATAACGGCAATAATTGATAGAACCTCCACAGAGACAGAAAATTACGGCAGAAAATTAACTGACAGGTCATGAACGACAAGGGAAATAATGGAAATAACGGAAATAACGGAAATAACCTTTGAAGACAGAAACATACGGCAGAAACTTAGTTGACAGGTCAAGAACAACAACGGAAATAACGGAAATAATGGAAATAGCCTCCAGAGAGAAAGAAACATACGGCAAAAAATTAGGTGAGAGGTCAAGAACATCAACGGAAATAAAAAAAAAAACCAAAATAACGGAAATAATAACGGAAATAACAGAAGTAATAACAGAAATAACAAAAAAAATAATGGGAATAATAACAGAAAAAAAAAAAACGGAAATAATAACGGAAATAATGGATATAACGGAAATAACGGAAATAACCTCCACAGAGACAGAAACATACGGCAGAAAATTAAGTGACAGGTCTAGAACAACAAAGGAAATAACTGAAAGAACGGAAAGAAAGGAAAGAACTGAGAGAAAAGAAATAAAGGAAATAACCTCCAAAGAGACAGATACATACGGCAGAAAATTAAATGACAGGTCGAGAACAACAACGGAAATAACTGAAGTAACGGAAATAACAATTATAACCTCCACAAAGAGTGAAAATTACAGCAGAAAATTAAATGACAGGTCAAGAACAACAACGGAAATAACAGAAAAAAACGAAATTACGGAAATAATAACGGAAATAACAGAAAAAAATAATGGAAATAATAACGGAAATAACGGATATAACGGAAATAACAGAAACAACGGAAATAACCTCCACAGAGACAGAAACATACGGCAGAAAATTAGGTGACAGGTCAAGAACAACAACGGAAATAACGGAAAAAACGGATATAACGGAAATAACGGAAATAACCTCGACAGAGACAGAAACTTACGGCAGAAAATTAACTGACAGGTCAAGAACAACAACTGAAATAATGGAAATAACGGAAATAATGGAAATAACCTCCGAAAGACAGAAACATACGGCAGAAAATTAGGCAACTGGTCAAGAACAACAACGGAAAGAACGGAAATAAAGGAAATGACGGTAATAACGGAAATAACCTCCGAAAGACAGAAACATACGGCAGAAAATTAGGTGACAGGTTAAGAACAACAACGGAACGAACGGAAATAACTAAATAAACAGAATAAACGTAAATAATAACGGAAATAACGGAAATAATAACCTCCACAGAGACAGAAAGACACGGAAATAATAATTAAATGACAGGTCTAGAACAACAATGGAAATAACGGAAATAATGAAAATAACCTCCACAGAGAGAGTAACTTAAGGCTGAAAATTAATTGACAGGTCAAGATCAACAGCGGAAATAATGGAAATAACTAAAATAACAGAAAAAACGGAAATAATAATGGAAATAACGGAAATAATAACCTCCACAGAGACAGAAACATACGGCAGAAAATTAAATGACAGGTCAAGAACAACAACAGAAATAACAGAAAAACCCAAAATAACGGAAATAATAACGGAAATAACAGAAGTAATAACGGAAATAACGGAAAAAATAACGGGAATAATAACAGAAAAAAAATAACGGAAATAATAACAGACATAACGGATATAACGGAAATAACGGAAATAAACTCCACAGAGACAGAAACATACGGCAGAAAATTAAGTGACAGGTCGAGAACAACAACGGAAATAACTGAAAGAACGGAAATAACGGAAAGAACAGAAATAACGGAAATAACCTCCACAGAGACAGAAACATATGGCAGAAAATTAAGTAACAGGTCAAGAACAACAATGGAAATAACGTAAATAACTGAAATAAAGGAAAAAACGGAAATAACGGAAATAACGGAAATAACCTCCAGAAAGAAAGAAACTTGCGGCAGAAAATTAGGTGACAGGTCAAGAACAACAACGGAAATTACGGAAAAAACGGTAATAACGGAAATAACCTCTGAAAGGCAGAAACATTCGGCAGAAAATTAGGTGACAAGTCAAGAACAACAACTGAAAGAACGGAAATAACAGAAATAATGAAAATAACTGAAATAATGGAAATAACCTCCACTGAGACAGAATCTTACGCGAGAAAATTAAGTGACAGGTCAAGAACAACAACGGAAATAACTGAAAGAACGGAAATAACGGAAAGAACAGAAATAACGGAAATAACCTCCACAGAGACAGAAACATATGGCAGAAAATTAAGTAACAGGTCAAGAACAACAATGGAAATAACGTAAATAACTGAAATAAAGGAAAAAACGGAAATAACGGAAATAACGGAAATAACCTCCAGAAAGAAAGAAACTTGCGGCAGAAAATTAGGTGACAGGTCAAGAACAACAACGGAAATTACGGAAAAAAACGGTAATAACGGAAATAACCTCCGAAAGGCAGAAACATTCGGCAGAAAATTAGGTGACAAGTCAAGAACAACAACTGAAAGAACGGAAATAACAGAAATAATGAAAATAACTGAAATAATGGAAATAACCTCCACTGAGACAGAATCTTACGCGAGAAAATTAAGTGACAGGTCAAGAACTGCAACGGAAATAACAGAAATAACAGAAATAACGGAAATAATCTCCACAGAGACAGAAACATATGGCAGAAAATTAGGTGACAGGTCAAGAACAACAACGGAAAGAACGGAAATAACGGAAATAACGGAAATAACAACGGAAAGAATGGAAATAACCTCCACAGAGAGAGAAACTTACGACAGAAAATTAGGTGACAGGTCAAGAACAACAACGGAAATGACGGAAATAACAGAAATAACAGAAATAACCTTTGAAAGACAGAAACATAAGGCAGAATACTAGGTGAGAGGTAAAGAACAACAACGGAAAGAACAGAAAAAACGGAAAGATCCTCCAGAGAGACAGAAATATACGGCAAAAAATTAAATGACAGGACAAGTACAACAACAGAAAGAACAGAAAAAAAAAAAATAACGGAAATAATAACGGAAATAACAGAAGTAACGGAAATAACGGAAAAAATAACAAGAATAATAACAGAAAAAAAAATAACGGAAATAATAACAGACATAACGGATATAACGGAAATAACGGAAAAAAACTCCACAGAGACAGAAACATACGGCAGAAAATTAGGTTACAGGTAAAGAACAAAAACGGAAATAACAGAAAAAAACGAAATAAAGGAAATAATAACGGAAATAATGGAAATATCGGAAATAATGGAAATAATCCCTACGGAGGCAGAAACATACGGCAAAAAATTAGGTTACAGGTAAAGAACAACAACGGAAATAACAGAAAAAACCAAAATAACAGAAATAATAAAGGAAATAACGAAAATAATAACGGAAATATCCTCCAGAGATACAGAAACGTACGGTAGAAAATTACGTGACTGGTCAAGAACAACAATGGAAATTACGGAAATTACGTAAATTACGGAAAGAACCACCACAGAGACAGAAACATATGGCAGAAAATTAGGTGACAGGTCAAGAACAACAATGGAAATAACAGAAAAAACCGAAATAACGGAAATAATAATGGAAATTACAGAAATTAAAACGGAAATAATGGAAAAAATAACGGAAATAACGGAAATAATAACAGAAATATTCCCCAGAGAGACCGAAACATACGGCAGAAAATTACTTCACAGGTCACGAACAAAAAACGGAAATTAAAAAAAAAAAAAAAAGAAAAAAAAAAAAGAAAAAAACGAATATAACGGAAATAATGGAAATAACAAAAATAACCTCCACAAAGACAGAAACATAGGACAGAAAATTAGGTGACAGGTCAAGAACAACAACGGAAAGAAAGGAATTAACTAAAAAAACAGAAAAAACCTAAATAATAACGGAAATAACGGAAATAATAACCTCCACAGAGACAGAAACACACGGAAATAATAATTAAATGACAGGTCTAGAACAACAACGGAAATAACGGAAATAACGGAAATAACGGAAATAACCTCCACAGAGACAGAAACTTACAGCTGAAAATTAACTGACAGGTCAAGAACAACAACGGAAATAATGGAAATAACTAAAAAAACGGAAAAAACGGAAATAATAATGGAAATAACAAAAATAATAACCTCCACAGAGACAGAAACATACGGTAGAAAATTAACTGACAGGTCAGGAACAACAACGGAAATAACGGAAATAACGGAAATAATGGAAATAACCTCCGAACGACAAAAAAATACGGCAGAAAATTAGGCGACATGTCAAGAACAACAACGGAAAGAACGGAAAGAAAGGAAAGAACGTCCAGAGAGACAGAAAAATACGGCAAAAACTTATGTGACAGGTCAAGAACAACAACGGAAATAACAGAAAAAAACGAAATTACGGAAATAATAACAGAAATAATAGAAAAAAATAATGGAAATAAAAACGGAAATAACGGAAATAAGAAAAATAACCTCCACAGAGACAGAAACATATGGCAGAAAATTAGGTGACATGTCAAGAACAAAAACGGAAAGAACGGAAAGAACAGAAAGAACCTCCAGAGACACAGAAACATAGGGTAAAAAATTAAATGACAGGTCAAGAACAACAACGGAAATAATAGAAAAAAAAAGAAATAACGAAAATAATAATGGAAATAACGGAAAAAAATAACGAAAATAATAATTGAAATAACGGAAATAAGGGAAATAAGAGAAATAACCTCCACAGAGACAGAAACATACAACAGAAAATTAAGTGACAGGTCACGAACAACAACGGAAAAAACAGAAAGAACGGAAAGAAATGAAAGAACGGAAAGAACGGAAATAACCTCCGCAGAGACAGAAACATACAACAGAAAATTAAGTAACAAGTCAAGAACAACAACGGAAATAACGGAAATAAAGGAAATAACAAAAATAACGGAAATAACGGAAAGAACCTCCATAAAGACAGAAACATAGGGCAGAAAATATGGTGACAGGTCTAGAACAACAACGGAAATAACGGAAACGATGGTAATAACGGAAATAACCTCCGAAAGACATAAACATAAAGCAGAAAATTAGGTGACAGGACAAGAACAACAGAAAGAACAGAAAGAAAGGAAAGAACCTCCAGAGAGACAGAAACATACGGCAAATAATTAGGTGACAGGTCAAGAACAACAACGGAAATAACAGAAAAAACCTAAATAAGGGAAATAATAACGGAAATAACAGAAAAAAATAACGGAAATAATAACGGAAATAACGGAAACAACAGAAAGAACCTACAGAGAGACAGAAAGATACGGCAGAAGATTAGGTGACAGGTCAAGAACAACAACGGAAAGAACAGAAATAACGGAAATAACAGAAATAATAACTGTAATAAAGGATTAACTTCCACAGAGACAGAAACATAAGGCAGAAAATTAAATGACACGTCTAGAACAACAACGGAAATAACTGAAATAACAGAAATAACGGAAATAACTGAAATAACCTCCGAAAGACAGAAACATACGGCAGAAAATTAGGTGACAGGTCAAGAACAACAACGGAAAGAACGGAAAAAAACGGAAATAACCTCCAGAGAGACAGAAACATACAGCAGAAAATTAGGTGACAGGTCAAGAACAACAACGGAAATAAAAGAAAAAAAACGAAAAAACAGAAATAATAACGGAAGTAACAGGGAAAAATAACGGAAATAATAACGGAAATTACGGAAAGAACCTCCAGAGAGACAGAAACATACAGCAGAAAATTAGGTGACAGGTCGAGAACAACTACGGAAATAATGGAAATAAAGGAAAGAAGGGAAATAACCACCGAAAGACAGAAAAATACGGCAGAAAATTAGGTGACAGGTCAAGAACAACAACAAAAATAACGGAAATAACCTCCGCAGAGACAGAAACATACAGCAGGAAATTAAGTAACAAGTCAAGAACAACAACGGAAATAACGGAAATAATGGAAATAAAGGAAATAACAAAAATAACGGAAATAACGGAAAGAACCTCCATAAAGACAGAAACATAGGGCAGAAAATATGGTGACAGGTCTAGAACAACAACGGAAATAACGGAAATGATGGTAATAACGGAAATAACCTCCGAAAGACATAAACATAAAGCAGAAAATTAGGTGACAGGACAAGAACAACAGAAAGAACAGAAAGAAAGGAAAAAACCTCCAGAGAGACAGAAACATACGGCAAAAAATTAGGTGACAGGTCAAGAACAACAACGGAAATAACAGAAAAATCATAAATAACGGAAATAATAACGGAAATAACAGAAAAAAATAACGGAAATAATAACGGAAATAACAGAAAAAAATAACGGAAATAATAACGGAAATAACGGAAACAACAGAAAGAACCTACAGAGAGACAGAAAGATACGGCAGAAGATTAGGTGACAGGTCAAGAACAACAACGGAAAGAACAGAAATAACGGAAATAACAGAAATAATAACTGTAATAAAGGATTAACTTCCACAGAGACAGAAACATAAGGCAGAAAATTAAATGACACGTCTAGAACAACAACGGAAATAACTGAAATAACAGAAATAACGGAAATAACTGAAATAACCTCCGAAAGACAGAAACATACGGCAGAAAATTAGGTGACAGGTCAAGAACAACAACGGAAAGAACGGAAAAAACGGAAATAACCTCCAGAGAGACAGAAACATACAGCAAAAAATTAGGTGACAGGTCAAGAACAACAACGGAAATAAAAGAAAAAAACGAAAAAACAGAAATAATAACGGAAGTAACAGGGAAAAATAACGGAAATAATAACGGAAATTACGGAAAGAACCTCCAGAGAGACAGAAACATACAGCAGAAAATTAGGTGACAGGTCGAGAACAACTACGGAAATAACGGAAATAAAGGAAAGAAGGGAAATAACCACCGAAAGACAGAAAAATACGGCAGAAAATTAGGTGACAGGTCAAGAACAACAACAAAAATAACGGAAATAACATCCACAGGGACAGAAACATACAGCAGGAAATTAGGTGACAGGTCCAGAATAAAAGCGAAAAGAACGGAAAGAACGGAAAGAACCTTCAGTGAGACAGAAACATACGGCAGAAAATTAGGTGACAGGTGAAGAACAACAACGGAAATAACAGAAAAAAACAGAAATAACGGAAATAATAATGGAAATAACAGAAATAACAACGCAAATAAGAAAGGAAATAAGAGCAGAAATATCGGAAATAATGACGGAAATAATAACCTAAGTAACGGAAATAACAGAAATAACGGAAATAACCTCAACAGCGACAGAAATGTACGGCAGAAATTTAAGTGACAGGACGAGAACAACAATGGAAATAACAGATATAACGGAAATAACGGAAATAACCTCCGAAAGACAGAAACATACGGCAGAAAATTAGGTGACAGGTCAAGAACAACAATGGAAATAACGGAAATAACGAAAATAACGGAAAGAACGGAAATAATAACGGTAAAAACGAAAATAACCTTTAGAGATACAGAAACAAACGGCAGACAATGCGGTGACAGATCAAGAACAACAACGGAAATAACGGAAATAATGGAAATAACGGAAATAACCTCCACAGAGACAGAAACTTACGGCAGACAAATAACTGACAGGTCAAGAACAACAACGGAAATAACGGAAATAACGGACATAACAGAAAAAACCTCCACAGAGACAGAAACTTACGGCAGAAAAATAACTGACAGGTCAAGAACAACAAAAAAATAACGGAAAGAACGGAAATAACGGAAATAACCTCTGAAAGACAGAAACATACGGCAGAAAATTAGGTGACAAGTAAAGAACAACGGAAAGAACGGAAAAAAAGGAAATAACCTCCACAGAGAAAGAAACATACGGCAAAAAATTAGGTGACAGGACAAGACCAACAACGGAAAAAACAAACAAACAAAAAAAACAAAAAAGAAATAACAAAAATAATAATGGAAATAACAAAAAAATAACGGAAATAATAACGGAAATAACGGAAATAACCTCCACAGAGACAGAAACATTCGGCAGAAAATTAGGTGACAGATCAAGAACAACAACGGTAATAACTGAAATAACGGAAATAACGGAAATAACCTCGACAGAGACAGAAACTTAGGGCAGAAAATTAGGTGACAGGTCAAGAACAACAACGGAAAGAACTGAAAGAACAGAAAGAACTGGAAGAACGGAAAGAACGGAAATAAACTCCGCAGAGACAGAAACATATGGCAGAAAATTAAGTAACAAGTCAAGAACAAAAACGGAAATAACTGAAATAACAGAAATAACGGAAATAAAGGAAATAACGGAAATAACTGAAATAAAGGAAATAACCTCCACAAAGACAGAAACATACGGCAGAAATTTAAGTGACAGGTCGAGAACAACAACGGAAATAACTGAAATAACGGAAATAACAGAAATAACCTCGACAGAGACAGAAACAGACGGCAGAAAATTAACTGTCAGGTCAAGAACAAAAACGGAAATAACGGAAATAATGGAAATAACGGAAATAACCTCCGAAAGACAGAAACATACGGCAGAAAATAAGGTGACAGGTCAAGAATAAAAACGGAAAGAACGGAAATAACGGAAAGAACCTCCAGAAAGACAGAAACACACGGCAGAAAATTAGGTGACAGGTCAAGAACAACAACGGAAATAACAGAAAAAACAGAAAAAAGGGAAATAATAACGGAAATAACAGAAAAAAATAACTGAAATAATAACGGAAAGAATGGAAATAAAGGAAATAACCTCCACAGAGACAGAAACTCACGGGAGAAAATTACGTGACAGGTCAAGAACAACCACGGAAATAACAGAAAAAACCGAAAAAAGGGAAATAATAACGGAAATAAGAGAAAAAAATACTGGATATAATTAAGGAAATAACGGAAATAACAGAAATAACCTCCACAGAGACAGAAACTTACGGCAGAAAGTTAACTGACAGGCCAAGATCAACAAGGGAAATAATGGAAATAACGGAAATAATGGAAATAATGGAAATAATAACGGTAATAATGGAAATAACCTCCACAGAGACAGAAACATACGGCAGAAAATAAAATGACAGGTCTAGAACAACGGAAATAGCTGAAATAACGGAAATAACGGAAATAACGGGAATAACCTCGACAGAGACAGAAACTTATGTCAGAAAATTAACTGACAAGTCAAGAACAACAACTGAAATAACAAAAAAAAAAAAAAAAAACGGGAATAAAGGAAATAATAACGGAAATAACGGAAATAACCTCCACAGAGTCAGAAACATACGGCAGAATATTAAATGACAGGTCTAGAACAACAACAGAAATAACGGAAATATCGGAAATAACGGAAATAACCTCCACAATGACAGAAACATGTGGCAGAAAATTAGGTGAGTGGACAAGAACAACAACGGAAAAGAACGGAAAAAAAAACGAAAAAAGGGAAATAATAACGGAAATAAAAGAAAAAAATAACAGAAATAATAACGGAAATAACGGAAATATAGGAAATAACGGAAATAACGTAAATTATAACGGTAATAACGGAAATAACCACCACAGAGACAGAAACATACGGCAGAAAATTAAATGACAGGTCTAGAACAACAACAGAAATAACGGAAATAACGGAAATAACGGAAATAACAAAAATAACAGAAAAACGGAAATAACGGAAAGAATGGAAAGAACCTTCAGAGAGACAGAAACATACGGCAGAAAATTAGGTGACAGGTGAAGAACAACAACGGCAATAACAGAAAAAAAACGAAGTAACGGTAATAGAAACAGAAATAACAGAAATAATAAAGGAAATATCAAAAATAATAACACAAATAAGAACGGAAATAAGAGCAGAAATAACGGAAATAATAACGGAAATAATAACCTAAATAACGGAAATAACGGAAATAACGGAAATAACGGAAATAACCTCCACAGAGTCAGAAACTTACAGCAGAAAATTAACTGACAGGTCAAGAATAACAACGGAAATAACGGAAATAAACTCCACAATGACAGAAACATGCGGCAGAAAATTAGGTGACAGGTCAAGAACAGCTACAGAAATAATGGAAATAACGGAAATAACAAAAATAACAGAAAAATCGGAAAGAACGGAAAGAACGGAAAGAACCTTCAGAGATACAGAAACATAGGGCAGAAAATTAGGTGACAGGTGACGAACAACAACGGCAATAACAGAAAAAAAAACGAAGTAACGGTAATAGAAACAGAAATAACAGAAATAATAAAGGAAATATCAAAAATAATAACACAAATAAGAACGGAAATAAGAGCAGAAATAACGGAAATAATAACGGAAATAATAACCTAAATAACGGAAATAACGGAAATAACGGAAATAACGGAAATAACCTCCACAGAGTCAGAAACTTACAGCAGAAAATTAACTGACAGGTCAAGAGCAACAATTAAAATAATGGAAATAACGGAAAGAACGTAAAGAACCTCCACAGAAACAGAAACATACAACAGAAATTTAAGTGACAGGTCAAGAACAACAACGGAAATAGCGGAAATAACGGAAATAACAAAAATAAACTCCACAGAGACAGAAATTTACGGCAGAAAATTAAATGACAGGTCTAGAACAACTACGGAAATAACGGAAATAACGGAAATAACCTCCACAGAGACAGTAACTTACGGCAGAAAATTAGGTGTCAGGTCAAGAACATCGGAAATAACAGAAAAAAACGAAAAAAAGGGAAATAATAATGGAAATAACAGAAAAAAATAATGGAAATAATAAAGGAAATAACGGAAAAAACGGAAATAACGGAAATAACCTCTACAGAGACAGAAACATACGGCAGAAAATTACGTGACAGGTCAAGAACAGCTACGGAAATAACGGAAATAACGGAAATAACAAAAATAACAGAAAGAACGGAAAGAACGGAAAGAACGGAAAGAACCTTCTGAGAGACAGAAACATACGGCAGAAAATTAGGTGACAGGTGAAGAACAACAACGGCAATAACAGAAAAAAAACGAAATAACGGTAATAGAAACAGAAATAACAGAAATAATAAAGGAAATATCAAAAATAATAACACAAATAAGAACGGAAATAAGAGCAGAAATAACGGAAATAATAACGGAAATAATAACCTAAATAACGGAAATAACGGAAATAACGGAAATAACCTCCACAGAGTCAGAAACTTACGGCAGAAAATTAACTGACAGGTCAAAGGCAACAATTAAAATAATGGAAATAACGGAAAGAACGTAAAGAACCTCCACAGAAACAGAAACATACAACAGAAATTTAAGTGACAGGTCAAGAACAACTACGGAAATAACGGAAAGAACGGAAAGAACGGAAAATAGCCACCGAAAGACATAAACATACGGCAGAAAATTAGGTGACAGGTCAAGAACAACAATGGAAAGAACGGAAAGAACGGAAAGAACCTCCAGAGAGACAGAAACATACGGCAAAAACTTAGGTGACAGGTCAAGAACAACAACGGAAATAACAGAAAAAACCGAAATAACGGAAATAATAATGGAAATAACAGAAAGAAATAATGGAAATAATAACAAAAAAACGGAAATAACGGAAATAATAACAGTAATAAGGGAAATAACCTCCACAGAGACAGAAACATTCGGCAGAAAATTAAATGACAGGTCTAGAACAACAAAGGAAATAACTGAAATAACGGAAATAACAGAAATAACCTCCACGGGGACAGAAACATACTGCAGGAAATTAGGTGACAGATCAAGAATAACAACTGAAAGAACGGAAAGAACCTTGACAGAGACAGAAACATACGGCAAAAAATTAGGTGACAGGTCAAGAACAAAAATAAAGGAAATAATAGAAATAACGGAAAAAACGGAAAGAACCTCCAGAGGGACAAAAACATACGGAAGAAAATTAGGTGACAGGTCAAGAACAACTACGGAAAGAACGGAAAGAACGGAAATAACCTCCACAGAGCGAGAAACATATGGCAGAAAATTAGGTGACAGGTCAAGAACAACAACGGAAATAACGGAAACAACGGAAATAACAGAAAGAACGGAAATAATAACGGTAAAAACGAAAATAACCTTTAGAGATACAGAAACATACGTCAGACAATTTGGTGACAGATCAAGAACAACAACGGAAATAACTTAAATAACGGAAATAACGGAAATAACCTCCACAGAGACAGAAACATTCGGCAGAAAATTAGGTGACAGGTCAAGAACCACAACTGAAATAATGGAAATAACGGAAATAACGGAAAAAAACGGAAATAATAACGGTATTAACGGAGATAATCTCCAGAGAGACAGAAAGATACGTCAGACAATTTGGTGACAGATCAAGAACAACAACGGTAATAACTGAAATAACGGAAATAACGGAAATAACCTCGACAGAGACAGAAACTTAGGGCAGAAAATTAGGTGACAGGTCAAGAACAACCACGGAAAGAACTGAAAGAACAGAAAGAACTGGAAGAACGGAAAGAACGGAAATAAACTCCGCAGAGACAGAAACATATGGCAGAAAATTAAGTAACAAGTCAAGAACAAAAACGGAAATAACTGAAATAACAGAAATAACGGAAATAAAGGAAATAACGGAAATAACGGAAATAAAGGAAATAACCTCCACAAAGACAGAAACATACGGCAGAAATTTAAGTGACAGGTCGAGAACAACAACGGAAATAACTGAAATAACGGAAATAACAGAAAGAACGGAAATAATAACGGAAAAAACGAAAATAACCTTTAGAGATACAGAAACATACGTCAGACAATTTGGTGACAGATCAAGAACAACAACGGAAATAACGGAAATAACGGAAATAACGGAAATAACCTCGACAGAGACAGAAACTTACGGCAGAAAATTACGTGACAGGTCAAGAACAACAATGGAAAGAACGGAAAGAACCTCTAGAGAGACAGAAACATACGGCAAAAACTTAGGTGACAGGTCAAGAACAACAATGGAAATAACAGAAAAAACCGAAATAATGGAAATAATAACAAAAAAACGGAAATAACGGAAATAACGGAAATAACCTCCACAAAGACAGAAACATATGGCAGAAAATTAAGTGACAGGTCAAGAACAACAACGGAAATAACGGAAATAACTGAAATAATGGAAATAACGAAAATAACAGAAAGAACGGAAAGGACGGAAATAGCGGAAAGAACAGAAAGAACGGAAAGAACTGAAAGAACGGAAATAACGGAAATAACCTCCACAGAGACTGAAACTTAGGGCAGCAGAAAATTAGGTGACAGGTGAAGAACAACAACGGAAATAACAACAACAAAAAAAAAATATGAAATAACGGAAATACTAACGGAAATAACAGAAATAAGAATGGAAATAACAAAAATAATAACGCAAATAAGAACGGAAATAAGAGCGGAAATAACGGAAATAATAACCTAAATAACGGAAATAACAGAAATAACAGAAATAACCCCCACAGAGACAGAAACATAGGGCAGAAATTTAAGTGACAGGTCGTGAACAACAATGGAAATAACTGAAATAACAGAATTAAAAATAATAACCTCCAAAGAGACAGAAACGTACGGCAGAAAATTAAATGACAGGTCTAGAACAACTATGGAAGTGACGGAAATAACGGAAATAACGGAATTAATGGAAATAACCTTCACAGAGACAGAAACATTCGGCAAAAAATTAACTGACAGGTCAAGAACAACAACGGAAATGGAAGAAATAACGGAAATAACGGAAATAACCTCCGAAAGACAGAAACATACAGCAGAAAATTAGGTGACAGGTCAAGAACAACAACGGAAAGAACAGAAAAAACCAAAATAACGGAAATAATAACGGAAATAACAGAAAAAAATAACAGAAATAGTAACGGAAATAACGGAAACAACAGAAATAACGGAAATAACGGAAATAACCACCACAGAGTCAGAAACTTACGGCAGAAAATTAACTGACAGGTCAAGAGCAACAATTAAAATAATGGAAATAACGGAAAGAACGTAAAGAACCTCCACAGAAACAGAAACATACAACAGAAATTTAAGTGACAGGTCAAGAACAACTACGGAAATAACGGTAAGAATGGAAAGAACGAAAATATTCACCGAAAGACATAAACATACGGCAGAAAATTAGGTGACAGGTCAAGAACAACAATGGAAAGAACGGAAAGAACGGAAAGAACCTCCGAAAGACAGAAACATACGGCAGAAAATTAGGTGACAGGTCAAGAACAACAACGGAAATAACAGAAAAAACCAAAATAACGGAAATAATAACGGAAATAACAGAAAAAAATAACAGAAATAATAACGGAAATAACGAAAAGAACCTCCAGAGAGACAGAAACATACGTCAGAAAATTAGGTGACAGGTGAAGAACAACTACGGAAATAACGGAAAGAACGGAAAAAAACGAAAATAGCCACCGAAAGACATAAACATACGGCAGAAAATTAGGTGACAGGTCAAGAACAACAATGGAAAGAACGGAAAGAACGGAAAGAACCTCCGAAAGACAGAAATATACGGCAAAAACTTAGGTGATAGGTCAAGAACAACAACGGAAATAACAGAAAAAACCGAAATAACGGAAATAATAACGGAAATAACAGAAAGAAATAATGGAAATAATAACAAAAAAAACGGAAATAACGGAAATAATAACAGTAATAATGGAAATAACCTCCACAGAGACTGAAACATATGGCAGAAAATTAAATGACAGGTCTAGAACAACAAAGGAAATAACTGAAATAACGGAAATAACAGAAATAACCTCCACGGGGACAGAAACATACTGTTGGAAATTAAGTGACAGGTCAAGAATAACAACTGAAAGAACGGAAAGAACCTCGACAGAGACAGAAACATACGGCAAAAAATTAGGTGACAGGTCAAGAACAACAACGGAAATAACGGAAATAATGGAAATAACAGAAATAACAGAAAACAATAACGGTAATAACGGAAATAACCTTCGCAGAGACAGAAGCATAAGGCAGAAAATTAAATGACAGGTCTAGAACAGCAAAGGAAATGACTGAAATAATGGAAATAACGGAAATAATCTCTGAAAGACAGAAACATATGGCAGAAAATTAGGTGACAGGTCAAGAACAACAACGGAAAGAACGGAAAGAACGGAAAGAACGGAAAGAACCTTCAGAGAGACAGAAACATACGGCAGAAAATTAGGTGACAGGTGAAGAACAACAACGGCAATAACAGAAAAAAAAAACGAAATAACGGTAATAGAAACAGAAATAACAGAAATAATAAAGGAAATATCAAAAATAATAACACAAATAAGAACGGAAATAAGAGCAGAAATAACGGAAATAATAACGGAAATAATAACCCAAATAACGGAAATAACGGAAATAACGGAAATAACCTCCACAGAGTCAGAAACGTACGGCAGAAAATTAACTGACAGGTCAAGAGCAACAATTAAAATAATGGAAATAACGGAAAGAACGTAAAGAACCTCCACAGAAACAGAAACATACAACAGAAATTTAAGTGACAGGTCAAGAACAACTACGGAAATAACGGAAATAAAGAAAATAACGGAAATAGCCACCGGAAGACATAAACATACGGCAGAAAATTAGGTGACAGGTCAAGAACAACAATGGAAAGAACGGAAAGAACGGAAAGAACCTCCGAAAGACAGAAACATACGGCAAAAACATAGGTGACAGGTCAAGAACAACAACGGAAATAACAGAAAAAACCGAAATAATGGAAATAATAACGGAAATAACAGAAAGAAATAATGGAAATAATAACAAAAAAACGGAAATAACGGAAATAATAACAGTAATAAGGGAAATAACCTCCACAGAGAGAGAAACATATGGCAAAAAATTAGGTGATAGGTCAAGAACAACAACGGAAATAACGGAAATAATGGAAATAACAGAAATAACAGAAAATAATAACGGTAATAACGGAAATAACCTTCACAGAGACAGAAGCATAAGGCAGAAAATTAAATGACAGGTCTAGAACAGCAAAGGAAATGATGGAAATAACGGAAATAACGGAAATAACCTCTGAAAGACAGAAACATACAGCTGAAAATTAGGAGACAGGTCAAGAACAACAATGGAAAGAACGGAAATAACGGAAAGAAACTCTAGAGAGACAGAAACATACGGCAGAATATTAGGTGACAGGTCAAGAACAACAACGGAAATAACAGAATAAATGAAATAACGGAAATAATAACGGAAATAACAAAAAAAAAAAAATGGAAATAAGAACGGAAATAACGGAAGTAACCTCCACAGATACAGAAACTTACGGCAGAAAATTTGGTGACAGGTCAAGAACAACAACGGAAATAATGGAAAGAATGGAAAGAACAGAAATAACCACCGAAAGACAGAAACATACAGCAGAAAATTAGGTACAGGTCAAGAACAACAACGGAAATAACGGAAATAACGGAAATAACGAAAATAACGGAAATAACGAAAATAACAGAAATAACGGAAAGAACAGAAAGAACGGAAAGAACGGAATGAACAGAAAGAACGGAAATAATAACGGAAACAACGGAAATAACCTCCGCAGTTACAGAAACATTCAGCAGGAAATTAGGTGACATGTCAAGAATAACAACGGAAAGAACGGAAAGAAAGGAAAGAACGGAAAGAACCTCCAGAGAGACAGAAACATACGGCAGAAAATTAGGAGACAGGCGAAGAATAACAACGGAAATAACAGAAAAAAACTAGATAACGGAAATAATAACGGAAATAACAAAAATAATAACGGAAATAACAAAAATAATAACGCAAATAAGAACGGAAATAAGAGCAGAAATAACAGAAATAATAACGGAAACAATAACGGATATAACAGATATAACAGAAACAACGGAAATAACCTCAACAGAGACAGAAACATACGGCAGAAATTTAAGTGACAGGTCGAGAACAACAACGGAAATAACAGAAATAACGGAAATAACAAAAATAACCTCCACAGAGACAGAAACATACGGCAGAAAATTAAATGACAGGTCTAGAACAACAAAGGAAATAACAGAAAAACCAAAATAACGGAAATAATAAAGGAAATAACAGAAAAAAATAACTGAAATAATAACGGAAATAATGGAAATAATGGAAATATTGGAAATAACGGAAATAAACTTTACAGAGACAGAAACTTACGGCAGAAAATTAGGTGACAGGTCTAGATCAACAACGTAAATAACGGTAATAACAGAAATAAACGAAATAACCTCCACAGAGACAGAAAAATACGGCAGAAAATGAGGTGACAGGTCAAGAACAACAATGGAAAAAATGGAAAGAACGGAAAGAACCTCCAGAGAGACAGAAACATACGGCAAAAAATTAGGTGACAGGTGAAGAACAACAACGGAAATAACAGAAAAAAACGAGATAACGGAAATAATAACGAAAATAACGGAAATAATAACGGAAATAACAAAAATAAGAACGCAAATAAGAACGGAAATAGGAGCAGAAATAACGGAAATAATAACGGAAATAATAACGGAAATAATGGATATAACAGAAATAACGGAAATAGCCTCCACAGTGACAGAAACATACGGCAGAAAATTAGGTGACAGGTCAAGAACAACAACGGAAATTACAGAAAAAACCGAAATAACCGAAATAATAAAGGAAATAACAGAAAAATTAAGACAAATAATAACGGAAATAACGGAAATAATGGAAATAATGGAAATAACGGAAATAACCTCCACAGAGACAGAAACTTACGGCAGAAAATTAAGTGACAGGTCAAGAATAACAACAGAAAGAACGGAAATAACGGAAATAACGGAAATAATAACGGAAAGAACGGAAATAACCGCCACAGACACAGAAACTTACGACAGAAAATTAAATGACAGGTCTAGATCAACACGGAAATAATAACGGAAATAACGGAAATAAAGGAAATAACCTCCACAGAGACAGGAAAATACGGCAGAAAATGAGGTGATAGGTCAAGAACAACAAGGGAAAAAACGGAAAAAACGGAAAGAAGCTCCAGAGAGACAGAAACATACGGCAGAAAATTAGGTGACAGGTCAAGAACAACAACGGAAATAACAGAAAAAACCAAAATAACAAAAATAATAACGGAAATAACAGAAAAAAATAACGTAAATAATAACGGAAATAACGGAAACAACGGAAATAACGGAAATAACCTGCACAGACACAGAAACTTACAGCAGAAAATTAACTGACAGGTCAAGAACAACTACGGAAATAACGGATATAACCACCGAAAGACAGAAACATACGGCAGAAAATTAGGTGACAGGTCAAGAACAACAACGGAAATAAGGGAAATATCGGAAATAACGGAAATAACGAAAATAACGGAAATAACAGAAATAACGGAAATAATTGAAAGAACGGAAAGAAACGGAAAGAAACATATAAGACCGGAAATAAGAGTGGAAATAAGGGAAATAATAACGGAAATAACAGAAATAACGGAAATAACCTCCACAGAGTCAGAAACATACGCCAGAAATTTAAGTGACAGATCGAGAACAACAACGGAAATAACTGAAATAACGGAAATAACAAAAATAACCTCCACAGAGACAGAAACTTAAGGCAGAAAAGTAGGTGACAGGTCTAGAACAACTATGGAAATAATGGAAATAAAGGAAATAATGGAAAAAAACGGAAAGAACCTCCAGAGAGACAGAAACATACGGCAGAAAATCAGGTGACAGGTCAAGAATAACAGCGGAAAGAACGGAAAGAACGGAAAGAAAGGAAAGAACCTCCAGAGAGACAGAAACATATGGCAGAAAATTAGGTGACAGGTGAAGAACAACAACGGAAATAACAGAAATAAAGGAAATAACGGAAATAATAACGATAATAACGTAAATAACCTCCACAGAGAAGAAACATACAACAGAAAATTAAATGAAAGGTCTAGAACAACAATGGAAATAACGGAAATAAAGGAAATAACGACGACAGAGACAGGAACTTACTGTAGAAAATTAATTGACAGGTCAAGAACAGCAATGGAAATAACGGAAATAACGGAAATAACCTCCGAAAGACAGAAACATACGGCAGAAAATTAGGTGACAGGTCAAGAACAGCAATGGAAATAACGAAAATAATGGAAATAACGAAAATAACAGAAAAAATGGAACAAACGGAAAGAACGGAAAGAACAGAAAGAACGGAAAGAACAGAAAGAACGGAAATAATAATGGAAATAAGGGAATTACCCCCACAGGGACAGAAACATACAGCAGAAAATTAGGTGACAGGTAAAGAATAACAACGGAAAGAACGGAAATAACAGAAAGAACCTCCAGAGAGACAGAAACATTCGGCAGGAAATTAAATGACAGGTCTAGAACAACAACGGAAATAACTGAAATAACGGAAATAACGGAAATAACGGAAATAACCTTGACAGAGACAGAAACTTTCGGCAAAAAAAATTAACTGACAGGTCAAGAACAACAACGGAAATAAAGGAAATAACGGAAATAATGGAAATAACCTCAGAAAGACAGAAACATATGGAAGAAAATTAGGTGACAGGTCAAGAAGAACAAAACATATAAATGAAATACCGGAAATAACGGAAATATCGGAAATAATGGAAATAATCTGCACAGAGACAGAATCTTACTGCAGAAAATTAACTGACAGGTCAAGAAGAACAACGGAAATAACGGAAATAACGGAAATAACCTCCGAAAGACAGAAACATACAGCAGAAATTTAGATGACAGGTCAAGAACAACAACGGAAAGAACGGAAATAACCAAAATAACAGAAATAACGAAAATAACGGAAATAACGGAATTAACAGAAATAACGGAAAGAGTGGAAAGAACGGAAAGAACAGAAAGAACAGAAATAACGGAAAATATGGAAATAATAACGGAAATAACGGAAATAACCTCTACAGGGACAGAAACATACAGCAGGAAATTAGGTGACCGGTCAAGAATAACAACGGAAAGAACGGAAAGAACGGAAAGAACCTACGAAAGACAGTAACATACGGCAGAAAATTAAATGACAGGTCTAGAACAACAACGGAAATGACAGAAATAACGGAAATAATAACGGAAATAACAAAAATAATAACGCAAATAAGAACGGAAATAAGAGCAGAAATAACAGAAATAATAACGGAAACAATAACGGAAATTACAGATATAACAGAAACAACGGAAATAACCTCAACAGAGACAGAAACATACGGCAGAAATTTAAGTGACAGGTCGAGAACAACAACGGAAATAACAGAAATAACGGAAATAACAAAAATAACCTCCACAGAGACAGAAACATACGGCAGAAAATTAAATGACAGGTCTAGAACAACAAAGGAAATAACAGAAAAAACCAAAATAACGGAAATAATAAAGGAAATAACAGAAAAAAATAACTGAAATAATAACGGAAATAATGGAAATAATGGAAATATTGGAAATAACGGAAATAAACTTCACAGAGACAGAAACTTACGGCAGAAAAATTAGGTGACAGGTCTAGATCAACAACGTAAATAACGGTAATAACAGAAATAAACGAAATAACCTCCACAGAGACAGAAAAAATACGGCAGAAATGAGGTGACAGGTCAAGAACAACAATGGAAAAAATGGAAAGAAACGGAAAGAACCTCCAGAGAGACAGAAACATACGGCAAAAAATTAGGTGACAGGTGAAGAACAACAACGGAAATAACAGAAAAAAAACGAGATAACGGAAATAATAAACGAAAATAACGGAAATAATAACGGAAATAACAAAAATAAGAACGCAAATAAGAACGGAAATAGGAGCAGAAATAACGGAAATAATAACGGAAATAATAACGGAAATAATGGATATAACAGAAATAACGGAAATAGCCTCCACAGTGACAGAAACATACGGCAGAAAATTTAATGACAGGTCAAGAACAACAACAGGAAATAACAGAAAAAAACCGAAATAAACCGAAATAATAAAGGAAATACAGAAAAATTAAGACAAATAATAACAGAAATAACGGAAAGAATGGAAATAATGGAAATAACGGAAATAACCTCCACAGAGACAGAAACTTACGGCAGAAAATTAAGTGACAGGTCAAGAATAACAACGGAAAGAACGGAAATAACGGAAATAACGGGAAATAATAACGGAAAGAACGGAAATAACCGCCACAGACACAGAAACTTACGACAGAAAATTAAATGACAGGTCTAGATCAACCCGGAAATAATAACGGAAATAACGGAAATAAAGGAAATAACCTCCACAGAGACAGGAAAATACGGCAGAAAATGAGGTGATAGGTCAAGAACAACAAGGGAAAAAACGGAAAAAACGGAAAGAAGCTCCAGAGAGACAGAAACATACGGCAGAAAATTAGGTGACAGGTCAAGAACAACAACGGAAATAACAGAAAAAACCAAAATAACAAAAATAATAACGGAAATAACAGAAAAAAATAACGTAAATAATAACGGAAATAACGGAAACAACGGGAAATAACGGAAATAACCTGCACAGACACAGAAACTTACAGCAGAAAATTAACTGACAGGTCAAGAACAACTACGGAAATAACGGATATAACCACCGAAAGACAGAAACATACGGCAGAAAAATTAGTTGACAGGTCAAGAACAACAACGGAAATAAGGGAAATATCGGAAATAACGGAAATAACGAAAATAACGGAAATAACAGAAATAACGGAAATAATTGAAAGACGGAAAGAAACGGAAAGAAACATATAAGACCGGAAATAAGAGTGGAAATAAGGGAAATAATAACGGAAATAACAGAAAATAACGGAAATAACCTCCACAGAGTCAGAAACATACGCCAGAAATTTAAGTGACAGATCGAGAACAACAACGGAAATAACTGAAATAACGGAAATAACAAAAATAACCTCCACAGAGACAGAAACTTAAGGCAGAAAAGTAGGTGACAGGTCTAGAACAACTATGGAAATAATGGAAATAAAGGAAATAATGGAAAAAACGGAAAGAACCTCCAGAGAGACAGAAACATACGGCAGAAAATCAGGTGACAGGTCAAGAATAACAGCGGAAAGAACGGAAAGAACGGAAAGAAAGGAAAGAACCTCCAGAGAGACAGAAAACATATGGCAGAAAATTAGGTGACAGGTGAAGAACAACAACGGAAATAACAGAAATAAAGGAAATAACGGAAATAATAACGATAATAACGTAAATAACCTCCACAGAGAAGAAACATACAACAGAAAATTAAATGAAAGGTCTAGAACAACAATGGAAATAACGGAAATAAAGGAAATAACGACGACAGAGACAGGAACTTACTGTAGAAAATTAATTGACAGGTCAAGAACAGCAATGGAAATAACGGAAATAACGGAAATAACCTCCGAAAGACAGAAAACATAGGCAGGGAAAATAGGTCACAGGTCAAGAACAGCAATGGAAATAACGAAAAGAATGGAAATAACGGAAAATTAACAGAAAAAATGGAACAAACGGAAAGAACGAAAGAACAGAAAGAACGGAAAGGAACAGAACGCACGGAAAGTAATAATGGAACATAGGGATTACCCTCAACAGGGACAGAACATACCAGAAGAAAATTAGGTGACAGGCTAAAGAATAACAACGGAGGAAAGAACGGAAATAACAGAAAGAAGAACCTCCAGAGAGACAGAAACATTCGGCAGGAAATAAATGACAGGTTTAGAACAACAACGGAAATAAGTGAAATAACGGAAATAACGGAAATAACGGAACAAAACCTTGGACAGAGACAGAAACTTTTCGGCTAAAAAAATTAACTGACACGGTCAAGAACAACAACGGAAATAAAGGAAATAACGGAAATAAT